>NW_021320057.1:2131148-2318648 GCF_001605985.2 Dendrobium catenatum
GAATTGCAAAAAAATAAATGGCGGCACCACTAACAACCAAACCCGGATTCTAATCCTAAGAATAGGTAAGTTATTTGAAACTAGGATAATACTTTCTTTCTTGATTTCGTTATCGTCGTTCTCTTTTTCAATCTCTCGTTCAGGTCTTTTCTTTTTTATGAGCTCTGCGTGTCCGCCAGTTGGATATCCAAATGAAAAGAAACATCATCCCTAAGAGGATGATTTCCTTTTCTATTTGATATTGAATCATCCTAATTTGACTTCCAATAAAGAGAATAATCTTTTTAAGATATATCTCATTTCTTGATTCCAAATTGGATGTAATATCCCACTTCAAAATCACTTTCATTTATGATAATTTTAAATACATTTACATTTACATACATTTCACAGAAAAAAACAGAACAATTCTAGACCACCTCCAGTTATCCTAAGCAAAAAATTAGTCCCAAGCCATATATATATGCATTTTAAATTTGAATCAAATTAGCCACACTCCTTATTTGGCTAAGCAAAGCTATAGACCTGTAGCATTTATAACAAATTATTTATAATATGCCCCACTTTTCTTTCTGCCCTACATGATGTGCCACCTGCCAGAAAATTCTATAACAACCAGATCGCTTCCTATCCTATGGTAATCTAACGTCAAATCAAATCACATCATTAGGAGTGCAGTAAAAGTAAGTAATCAAAACACACAACCAATTTTACAACCACAACAGCTGATGAAAACCCGAGAAAGCCCATCACAATGCAAGTAAGAAAATAGAACATCGCCCTAACCTATAACCTAGAGTCGGTTGTCCTAGCAAACAAAATCTAATGTGTTAGGAATCTTGAGGTTATATATCCTAGGTCAATTATGGCAAGTTTCTTAATTGATTGAATTTTAATTTTAAAAATAGTTACTAAATCCTAAGGTAGAGTGTCACCTAAGTTATCTAGTTATATAATTTCTTCCTAAAAATGTGCATGCATCCTAAGTCTAATTTCTTAAGACTCAGTCCATAATTTTTTGTCCTTAATTCACTACTCTTGATAGGGGTAAATTTTGTTATTACTAACCCTTAGCGACTTTAGCGCGTGTGGTTAAAAGGGTTTAGGTATCTAAAAGCAAAATAAAATTAAACTCTAATATACATTAAGATTACTACAGGGACCTAAAGGGAAAGGGTTATACGCAACCACATCAAAGGGCCCCTAAAAGTTTTAAGTTTGAATACTCACAGCACCAAGAGCTATCGACCCGGTGGTTCCGCCCGTAGCACCTCTAGCCAGGTTAGATAAGAGCGACTAAACATCTTACTTCCTTTTACTTTTTTCCCTTGACCGCATTACTCGTTCCTCGCCAGTTTATGCAATAAAGAAAAAAACAGAGAATTAGAAAACACATTATAATAATAATAAAATAATTGAATTTACTTAAAAAATAAATGACGTACTCTTCTTCGGCTTGAACACCAGGTTTGTTGACTGTCTTCTGAACTTTCACTTTTGATACATATTATACTATACTTTCAAATATTTACCCCGAGGCTACAAGAAAAAAAGTAAAGGAAAAAGAATAGAGAGAGAAAAGAGAGTCCTGCTTTCTTTTATTATTACCAAACCAAACAACATTTCTAACAACAAACACTGCTCTATTCTCTCAAAAACCATTAAAACCCATCTTCAAGTTATCCCAAGACATACACTTCTTCTCTTAGCAGTTACATTCATAAATCCACCCCTTTAAAATATACACCTTCACTTTCAAATCACATAAATTTAAACAACAACTCCATTTACATAATTCAAAAAACAACTCATCTCTTACACATTACTTTTTTTAATACAAGCATAAACTCTCACATCTCTTAAACTTCCAAAATACACAATAAACACCCTATTTCTTATACCAAACAATTCTACTTCTTCAAAACAACACCAAATTCTATTTAAAAACAAAATACCTTTTGCCTTCCAAAATCTATACATCTTCTCTTCAAATACACTTCATATCTTTCCCAATACATATAAATACTACAAGACATCACTTACCCTCCCAAAATATATATTAGGACTTTACCACATTTATTAACTTATCCAAAAATGCACCACGTTTCACCACTTATTATTTCATAAAACAAATACTTTTCAATCTTCATACTCTATCACTTTCTCATTCATTACACTTTGTAACTTCCCAATACAAATTAAATACTACAAGATTCTCACTTTCACCCTCCCAAAAATAATACTATACTTTTACACATTACTTAACTCTTCTAAAAATCATAAGATTTCAACTTTCAAACACAACACAAACAAAAACCTTGCATAAAATTTATGAAAATTTTTAAACTCATGCAATCTCTTGGAGATGAAATGAATAAAAAGATATGCTTCCAGTAACTTTTATTTAACCAAAATCATCCATTCTTGAATAGACAATAAACACAAACATATTTTATGCATTTAATAGAATCAACGCTACAAGTTCCTCCAATCATGCATACTCTCATGAATGAACTACAATAACCAGTCTATTATCTAGATTTTACAACAAAAGAACTAGTTTCGAAACACATGAACTTTTTGTAAAACACATTCATGATTCATAGTTATCTAGTTAAGTCTTGAAGAAATAAGCATTTACAAATAGGATAATACTCACCCAAAATAGTGCAGAATTTAACATAAAATGAATGAATGTTACTAAATAACCTCATTTATAGGCTAATTATCCGGACAAAAATTATTCCATAAAAGAAAAAATGTATGAGCAGGGAGAAGAGTGAAGAAGAATCAAAAGAAAAAGAAGTTCACCACTTTCCTTTGCCTGGAATCTCTCGGGCCGATGGGGAAGGGCTTCGTGCGGATTTCTCATGCTTGGATCAGTGAAGAACTGCACGACTCAGAACGGAGGCTTGCGACGTGTCATATATGTAGAAGGGAGGCTTGACTATTTTTCTGGTGAAGGAAGGGAGAGGGGAGTGGTGGTATTGTGAGGAAGTGGGTGTTATGGGTACCTTTACTGTTGACCCTCTTCGACATTTGAGAAGCCTTAATATATTTCAGAATTGGTTAATCTAGTCATTGATTCGTCTCCGTGTCACCTTTCGATCGAGGTATACTCGTTCAAAATCGAGAGTTTGTAACTCAAATTGGCGTTTGAACCTTCCAACCAGCACTTTGAGCCCTATTTGACTCATTTTGGCTCGGATTGGAGTTGAATCCTTGTGATCGTTGGGTTTTGTATTCCTGAACGGCTCATTGTCAACTATAAGTTTTGCTGAAATCCGAATATTTGGATAATCTCGAATAATTTTGAAGTTTCCAAACTTATTTGCATCGAGATTTCGTGCCCGTTAAGATAATTTTTTGAATTGACGTTATCAATTATTATTATTATATATACTTGGACGAGTCAAAATGTTAATCGAAACCATTGAAAATTGAATTACAATTTGAGTTAATTTGATTTGATTCATTTCGATTTGTTACAAATTTTGGTTTAAAAAGTTGATTTGAGGTTAATTAGAATGTATGGAATTATTTGATTCAGCACGTGGTAATTAGGAATCGAGGCTACATCATTAGGTCCACCTAAAGAATCCTAAGAGGCGACGTCTACACTAGGCTACGAATACCTAGGTTCGTTAGAATTGAATCCCGCAGGGTAATTGACCTCACTTAATGAGGTCAGGAGATCCACATTCACTCCTCTCTTCTTTGATACTTTTTACATCATTGGCCCATAGAGATTTCCAATGCTACAGACCTAATATTTTGTTACCTTGACCATTTAGAACAACTATTCACAATCCATGGCATAGAGGAACTCAACCTTACTTTAGACACCTTCATAGCCTATATTCTTAGAAACCAAATCAATCTTCAATATCCTGTCGTCATGACTTCAGCCTCCTAGTGTTGAATTTGAAACAGTTTTGAAAAATATTAGTTTCCTTGGACTTAAAATTGAATTCTAAAATCGAATTTGTCTCGTTAGAAAAAGTATTATCATCTCGAGAGTGAAATAAAATCAAACCGGTATTCAATTTAGAATTATAAAATTCATCTTACCCAACTGCTGAAAATTTTTACAGAGACCAGATCGTCCTGGACGATAATTAATTTCGTCTGGATGAAAATTTAACCTAGAGCAAATCATTTTCTGACGATAATTAATTTCGTCTAGATGAATATTTTACAGAGACCAGATCGTCCCGGACGATATTTAATTTTGTCCCGGATGAATAGGACTTAGCCAATTTTTCAAGCTAGTTCTTATTCATTCCATGTGCTCAATAGGAGATAACTGTCTGATCGTCCCGTACGATCTGATATCATCCCGTACGATCAGTATAAATTTTATATGATCTCCTTATGTGTGTGTGTGTATGTTTTTATTCACTCAATTACAATCACTCCCTTTCAAATTTAATTCAAAGAAAAGTATAAGCTTCAAATTCACAAAGTATCTCATGTTGAATTTGATTTGAAGTCTTCATAGTCTGGATTTCGATTTTCCTGAAATGTTAGTACACACAAGAGCAAATACAAATCTTCTAAAATTGTTAGGAGATAACTACACATTTGAACAATAATGTTTGGAATCATCAAAACTATACAAGTTACAAAAATATAAAGCATGCAAATAGCAATTATCTTAACACATATTTCTTGAGGATGTTTTTAATATACTTTGACTGACTAAGAAAAATTACTTCATAATTTTTCTTTATGCTAAAACCAATAAAATAACTCAAATCTCCCATTAAAATCATCTAAAATTCTCTACTCATTATTTTTGAAAAATCGTCACAAAGACTTTCATTTGTAGATCCAAATATGATATCATCAGTATATATTTAAATAATGAATATGTCATCTCCTATTTTCTTCAAAAAGAAAGTAGTGTCCACAGTTCCTTTCATAAAAGATCTCTCTAATAAGAAAGTTCTTAACCTCTCATACTAAGTCTTAGGTGCCTATTTCAGTCCATATAATGCCTTTTTCAATTTAAATACATGGTTAAGGAATTTAAAATTTTCAAAACCTAGAGCTTGCTCAACATAAACATCTTCTTGTATCACCCCTTTAAAAAGGCTTTCTTGATATCCATTTGATACAATTTAAATCCTTTAAAATAGGTAAAGGTTAACAAAACCCTAATTGCTTCAAGTCTTGCTACAAGGGCAAAAGTCTCTACAAAATTAATTTCTTCTATTTGATTATCCCTCTTAGCCACCAATCTTGCCTTATTTTTTATCACAACTCCTGAATCCTTTATTTTATTTTTGAATATCCACTTAGTTTCAACAATACTTTAATCCTTTATCCTTTTAATTAATTCACAAATATCATTTCTTACAAATTGATTCAACTCTTCTTGCATGACCAAAATCAAAATTCATTTGAAAGTACTTGATTTATATTTGTGGGTTCAATCATCGATATAAAGGCAGAATAGTTCACCATTCTAAGTTTATGCCTAATCCTAACACCCTCACTAGGTTCACCTAAAATTAATTGCTTAGAGTGATTCTTAGAAAATTTCCATTCTCTAGGCAAAGGTTTTTTTTTTCACCTTCACTTTCAAATTCATCTTTTCAATTCTTTAAGAGTTATTTTTAATATGATCCTCTTTCAACCTTAGCACTTCCAAAATGACAGATTCATCAAACATAAGATGTGTGATCTCCTCTAAGTTCTTATTTTAAATACTCTATAAGATTTTCTAATACTAGAATATCCAAGAAAAATTTCATCATTAGATTTTGGATCAAATTTTTCCAAAAAAGTTTTTCCATTATTATGAATGAACACCTTATATCTAAAAACATGCAAATGTGACAAATTTGGTGTTCTCTTCTTAAGAAGTTCATAGGGTGTCTTATTTAATTTGGATCTAATATTCACCTTATTCAAAACATAACAAGTTGTACTAACCGCTTGAGCTCAAAAAATATTTTGGAAGTGAATATTCTGCCAATATGGCTCTAGCAGCTTCAATTAATGTTCTATTCTTTCTTTCAAATATATCATTCTATTGAGGGATTTTAAGTGCTGAAAAATTGTGATCAATTCCTTTTAAAACTTTCAAACTCACCTTCATGATCATTTTGAATTCATAAAATCTCACATCCTAGTGTTCTTTGAATCCTATTTCAAAACTTCTAAATTTCTCAAATGATTCACTCTTATGAAATAAAAATTTAACCCAAGTTAATCTTGAAAATCATCAATAATCATGAAACTAAATACTTTACCTCCAAGACTTACAGTGTTAATCGGTCCAAAAATATCCATATGAATAATATCTAATGGTTTGCTAGTTCTAAGATCCTTAATGGAATGAAAGGAGGACTTCACCTATTTTTTTGGTTGACATGCATCACATTGAGGATCCTTGATAAAGTCTAGTTTTGGTATTCCTCTAACAAGTTATTTTTGGAAAATTTTCCTAAAGTTTTTCATACTAGAATGATAAAGTCTTCAATGACATTAACATGAGTAATCAGAAATTGTTTTTATATAAAAAATCATTAGAAGATTTAATACAATTCAAATCAAGCATGTACATATTGTTTACCCAAGTTCCATTCAAAACATCAATTCTATGTTGGCCTATTATGTAGCTAGTGGAAAAAAATTTATATTATAATATTTATCACATAGTTTACTAATACTTAATAGATTATACTTTAAGCCTTCTATAAGTAAAACATTATCAATGAAAAAATTATTGAAGTTTTTAATCATACATGTGCCTACCACTATCCTAGTGGTATTATCTCCTAGTGTAACCTTACCTCCATTCCTGGCTTTCAACTATATGAATTATATAGTATCGCTAGTCATATGCTTTGAACATTTACTGTCCATGTACCAAATGCTCTCATGAGGTCTTATATGAAAGCATTTCTATAAGAAGATCAAACATTAATCTTGGGAACTCAAACAAGTTTAGGCTCTCCTTTTGGCAAAAATAAACTAGATGCATATTTGATATGCTTTATTTTATGTATCTTTAGTCTCCCCACTAGATATGATTTAATATAAATAGTGCAAGTGTGAGATATATGAACAATCATTTCATAAGAAAACATTTAACTCTAGGTAAGGATTTTTTAATTTGCATGAGTAAAACTATCTTTTCCTAGGTTTTAAAAATTTGTGTTTCATATCAGGATTGAAAAATTGTTCAGGTGTGGGTTGAATCCTATTTTTTCAAATGCTTTCAATTGTACTTTAAAAAATGAGTTGGCACTTTCTAACAAAACATTATCAACTTTCAAATAGTCATATATATTATCATATTTGTTAAAACTTGTTTAATATGAATTAGGTTGTTAGACCTAAGCTTATGTCCCAGCGGCTAACCAAGAGGGGGAGTGAATTGGTAATTAAAACATTTTTTCCTCTTTTTGAATTTTAAACTAAGAATAACTTTAGTGAATTTTGTAGAAAAGATTTTTCAATCACAAATTAAAAAGTTAAAAATAAAAGTAGCTGAAAAAAAAAAGACACAAGATTTATAGTGGTTCGGTCAAACACGACCTACATCCACTCCCCGGAGGCACCCTCCGAGTATTGCACTGATACCACTAGTGACTCTCCTTTTTCACCCACATCAAGGCGGAGAAGCCTTTATAAAATTCTCTTCCACCACTACCCGGTGCGGCACAGAACTATCATCCTTTTACACTCTCCTACTGTTGGCAGAGAACCGTTGTCCTTTTATACTCTCCTAATTTTGGCAGAGAACCGTCCGTCCTTTTACACTCTCCAAGTGTGGGCAGAGAACCCTTCATCCTTTCACACTTTCTAAATGTAGGCAGAGAACCCTTCATCCTTACACACTTTCTAAGTGTAGGAAGAGAACCCTTCGGCTGTTCACACTCTCCAAGTGTCGGCAAAGAACCAGATCTCCTTGACAGATCTTCTCATAAGAAATCTAGAAGGATGAGAGAAAAGAGTGAAGTAATCACAAATCACCATTAGAGATTCTTACCTTTGAGTACCAAGTGAATCCTTCACGCTCCAATAGTAAGAATCTTCGTTCAAACACTCTCTCACACTCTCTTCTTCACTCTCCCTTCAGTTAACACGAAGATCAGTAGACAAAAAGATTACAAGATAGTTTTCAGTGGACTTTATATAGGAAAGATATGAAAAATCGTCCAAAAACTTTTAACTTTCAAGTCTGCACACATTAGATCATCCCGGACGATCGACAGATCGTCCCGTATGAATAGTGCTAAATCAGTTACATACGAATCCAATGTATATTGGTACGAACTAACTTAGTACCCAATCTTCGTCCCGTACAAAATATGTTCGTCCTGGGACGAACAGTTATATTAAGGGTTCCTTCTGAAGAAACTGCAGGACGATCCCAAACTTTCATGGAACATAGGACTTCGTCCTGGGATGAATGTGAATGTTCGTCTAGACGAATAATTCAAGTCATGTGTCAAGAGAACTTCATCCAGAGACAAGCAGGATGGATCGTCTCGACGAATAGTTTAACCCATGTGTCCAAAAAACTTCGGCCTCGGACAAACCGAATGAATCATCTGGATGATTAGTCTAACTCAAGTGTCCAGAGGACTTTGTCCTTGGATGAATGGAACACTTCATCTAGTCGAAAAGTTCAAAGTGAGAATCTAGAGAGCATCATCCAGGGACAAATATGGAAATTCATCTAGACGATCAGGACTTAAAAAAATTTCTCACTTCCATTTCGTTCCTTCGCTCTTCAGAGGGGATAACTGACCTGATCGTCCCGTACGAACTTTGTTCATCCCGTATGATCAGTATGATTTTTTAAAGATCTCCTCAAGTGTGTGTGTGCTAAGCTACTCAATTACAATCATACCTCAAACTCAATATAATGAAAAATATAAACTTCAATTTATAAACTATCTCATGCTGAATTTGGTTTGAAGTCTTCATTAGTCTGGAGTTTGATTATCCTGAAATGTTAGTCCACACAAGAGCAAAAATAATTCTTTGAAAACATGTTAGGAGAAACTAAAACTTAAAATAATAATATTTGGAATCATCAAAACTATACAAGTTGCAAGAAGGTAAAACATGCGAATAGCAACTCTCTTAATAATCTCCCTCTTTTTGATGATGGTAAAACAATTATTATTTGTATAATTTTCAAATTCTAAGAATCTCTTAAACTCCCCTGAATTGATAAATAAATGGGAATAAGGAGGCATTGCACGACAATTTTATCTCTCTTTTTTTATTTAAAAAAAAATATATACGATACGAAACAAAAATACAAACAAAATACGAGAACAAATAATATTTTCTCCCCCTTTTTGATAACAACAAAAAGAGAAGAAGAAAAAGAACAAAAATGTGAGAATTCATATGATAATCCTTTTATAAAAGATCCTTGAAAGTGATTGAAATAAATTTTGCAAATAAAATCAAATAATTAGGCAAATAGAATGATTCATAAGATTTAAGAAGAGATATAACATCAATAGTAAAGAAGATTTATAAAAAACATGAGTCAATTTAGACATTGAGATAAAGAATATCATTGCATGAAGGATGATTATAAAATTTTTAGATATATCAAAATTTAATACAAAATAAAATCATGCAGAAGATTAATTTGAATTCAAAGATTGAAATATTAAGGAAAGAATCAGAACAAAATACAACTTGCGGCACTTTGCACATCTTTTCAATATTTGTGGCACTTTTTGTGCATCTTTTTACTTGTGGGATTATTTTGTGCCTCTTTTTCAAATTGCAAACCATTGCATTTTTTTTAAATACATTTGGACATTTTCAAGTGTATTTTCAATCTTTCCAAAATCAATAATCTAAAATTTTAAATTTCTCTAAGTACAATAATATTTATATTGATAATAAAAATTAAAAATAAGAAAACATCACAATTTGCAATAATAATATAAAAATTTAAATTAGTCTAACAAGAGACATGAGATTGATATTCTTAATTACATCAACTTATAAGCACAACTTAAATTTAAAAAAACAATAGATTTTCTAATAAATTTAATTTTGTATTGCACTTCAAGGTATAGCACTTATAAGATAAAAAATTTTAGGAATTTTCATATAGGCTAATACACATTTCAAAACAAGATTAAAATCAAGATAAGATAACTTATATTGATATCATGATGAAGAATATTATAATCAACATAAATGATATCAATAGACTTACAATTTGAACTAAAAACATTAAACACAAATGTTAACACATAACTAAAACACATCACACTAAAACACATCACATCACAATCAATCTAATCACAAGTACATAAACTAAAGGAAATCATAAGGAAGTACACGAATCACTGTGAGGGGCCCTGAATTGGAGGAGGAGGAGGTGGAGCATTGAAGAAATTAAAATAACTGCATATCATAAGCATATTGAAACTTATATCATCCAGCTGCTCTCGCATCCATCCCATATCCTAATTATGCTGAGCATCCTGTTGTTGTAAGTGAGTTTCAATTAGTTCAAATCTTTGATCAAAATGAGTCTCCAGACGATCAAATATGTGAACCAAATCTTGATAATTTGGTTCACCAGCAGGTGCAGGTTCCTCCTCTGAGTCACTAATAACATGTTGTTCATGTGGTTCATCTTTATTGAAGATTGCTCGAAAAGATCCATCGTTGAAGTATAGAGGTTCTTCGAAATCTTAAACTAGATGAACTAGATCATATTTTTTCTCCAAAATGTAAGTCACAAGATGTCCTAAGGCAATGTTTTTCTTTCTCTTGTAGGAGACATGGCCAATCTTAGAAAGTCCATAAAGATAGTCAATGATTAATTGGGCTTCATCTATAGGTTGGCTAGTCATTATCAATTAGATCACAGTAGAAAGAAGAGTAATGTTGACTCTATCATCAGCTTTAGGAATTATGGAAGTTCGAAAAACATGCTGAATGATTCGGGCATTTTGATTTAGAGTGGCTACCCTAGGCAAATGAGTTACTACTCTAATTCCTCTAAGGACATTATTTATTTCAGACTAGTCAAAATCAGAAGTATTGGTTAAGGTATGGGCTCTAATCCCTTCAGTCCTTAAGTTTAGAAAAATTCCTAAGTCTGCCTTAGTGATCTCTACTTTCTTCTTAAACACATAGGACCTAATCACTGAATGATCAGAATTAAAGGACATGTTTGAAGAAAGTAGTAAATGTCTCCTTATTGTAGAAGTAGACAACCTAATCACAGAATGATCAGAATTAAAGGACATGTTTGTAAGAAAGTAGTGAAATGTCTCCTTATTGTAGAAGTAGACAAGTGCGAGAATGAGGCCAAATTGGGTGGAAATAAATAGATTCATTACGTTAAAATTGATTTTCTCTTGTAGAAGGACTCTAGATGGAGTGATGTTTGCAGAAACAACTCTAGGGAGTGACTCTTCATTAGCCTTTGACAGAAAGTTTTCACTAGAGTTTTTAGATGGTCCCTTAGCCAATACCTTTTGTCTTTTGCTAGAGCTAGCCATGGATAAGATCTAGAAGAAAGGGGTTTGAAAGGGATGTTTGAAGTGATGACATGTGAGTTCAAAGCCTTCAATTTAAAGAAAAATGAGTTTTTGTACATACAAATCTAATTTCATCCCGTACGAATTTTAGTTCATCCCATATGAACAAAATTTTGTATGGACAAACGAATGAGTCCAAAAATGAAGTAGCTTTTCATAATCACACAAGTTACGATGCATCCTTTCGTACAGACTTTTGACCAAATGATCGTACAGACGAACAGGTGTTCGTCCTAGACGATTAGACATTTAAGATCATTTTAATGGCAGTTTAAATCCTCCCCCACATCAAATCACCAAGCATTTATCTATACGAACCATAGGTTCGTACGTACGATCATGCATAATAAAACAGACCTTATCCATTTAACTATCAACATTTGTACAGATGACTTAATAGATCGCCCGGACTATCATGACGATCATACAGATGATCATGATGATTGTACAGATGAACAAAAAAATGAAAACTTAAAAATTATACGCAAATCGTTCAAATCTGATAGTTAATACACTACATAATTCGTCCCGTATGAAATGAATTTTGTCCCGGACGATTTCCACTTAATTTTTCAAGCATGCATTCAAAAATCTAGATGTGAGAATTTTTCAAAACTAAAACACAAACACAATAAAAAATAATACAAAATACAGAAAATCACAAACTTAAATACAGAAAATTACAAACTCAAAAATACAAAAAACATTAACTAGAAAAACAAGACACACATCAATATTGCAAAATCACTTTAATTAAGCATTCAAATTGATCACACCAAGCCTTGTTCTTAATGTACTGAGAGTATCAAAGGCTAGGGGTTTTGTAAAAATGTCTGCAAGTTGATTTTCTGTAGAAACATGAATGAGTTCAATTTCTCCTTTGGATATATGATCCCTTATGAAATGATGCATGATGTATATATTTTTGGTTCTTGAATATTGAATAGAATTTTTAGAAATGCAAATCGCACTAGTGTTATTATAATAAATGGGAATAGTGCCTATAGTTAATCCTAAATCAATCAACAGTTGTTTCAACCAAAGTACTTGTGCAACACAACTTTCTAATGTAATGTATTCAACTTCAGTAGTAGATTGGCTACTGAATTTTATTTTCTACTGGACCAAGAGACAAAAGAATTTCCAATAAACTGACATGTTCCATAAGTGCTCTTTCTATCAACCCTACAACCTATAAAGTCAAAATCTAAATAACCAATTATTTCAAATGAAGAGCTAAACTTAGGATACCAAATTCCTAACTTCTGAGTTCCTAACAGATATCTTAAAATCCTTTTTATTGCTATTAAATGTGATTCTTTTGGATCAGATTGAAATTTAGCTCACAAACAAACACTAAACATGATATCGGGCCGACTAGCTATCAAGTAAAACAAAGATCCAATTGTCCCTCTAAATTTTTTTTTATCAACAGATTTTTCCTAAGGGTCCTTATCCAACTGAACTGAGGAACTCATAGGTGTACTAACAGGTTTAGCATTGTCCATTTCATACTTTTTGAGGTGTCCTTAACATACTTCGACTGACTAAGAAATATACCCTCCTTAATTTGCTTAATACTAAAGCCTATAAAGTAACTTAAATCTCTCATTATACTCATCTCAAATTCACTACTCATTATTTTAGAAAAATCATCACAAAGATTTTTATTTGAAGATTCAAAGATGATGTCATCAACATAAAACAATGAGTATATCCTTTTCAAATTTCTTCAAAAAGAGAGTTATATCCACACTTCCTTTTTCAAATGTTCTTTCAAGAAGGAAGGTGCTCAATCTTTCATACCAAGCCATAGGTGCCTATTTCAATCCATATAATGCCTTTTTTAGTTTGAAAACATGATTAGGGTGTTTAGAATTTTCAAAACCTGGAGGTTATTCTATAAAAACATCCTCTTGAATTACCCCATTTAAAAATGTACTTTTTACATCCATTTGGTACAATTTAAATCCTCTAAAACAGGCAAATGCTAACAAAACCCTAATTGCTTCAAGTCTAGCTACAGTGGCAAAAGTTCCCTAAAAATCGACCCCTTCAATCTGATTATACCCCTTAGCTACTAATCTAGCCTTATTTCTAATGACTACTCCTGAGTCATTCATTTTATTTTTGAATACCCACTTAGTTCCAACTACACTTTGATCCTTTAGCCTTGAGTTAATTCCCAAACTTTATTTCTTACAAATTTATTTAACTCTTTTTGCATATCCAAAATCCAAAATTCATTCGAGAGTGCTTTATCAATATTTATGGGTTTTATGGTTGAAATAAAGGCTAAATGATTGACTTCTTTGTTTACTCCATGCCTAGTCCTTACACCCTCACTAGGTTCACTAATAATCAATTCCTTTGGGTGGGTTTTAGAAAATCTCAAATCTCTAGGCAAAGGGTTTTCTATCTCCAAATTTTCTTCCAAATTTTCTTCCAAATTTATTTTATCAATCTTTTGGGAGTAAATCTTGATCTCATCTTCTACAATATTTGGTTCTTCCAAAATTCCAAATTCATCAAACACAATATGTGTGGTCTCCTCAATTACCAAAGTTCTTATATTGAATACTCTATAAGATTTTCCAACACTTGAGTATCCTATAAAAAAATTCATTCATCTAGTTTTGGATCAAATTTTCTTAAGGCAGGTTTTCCATTATTATGAATAAACACCTTACATCCAAAAACATACAAATGTGACAAATTAGGTGTTCTTCCTTTTAGTAACTCATAGGGTATTTTATTTGATTTTGATCTCACATTTACCCTATTCAGAATATAACATGCAGTGCTAACCGCCTCAGCCCAAAAATATTTAGGAAGTGAGTATTCTGCCAACATGGCTCGGGCGACTTCTATTAATATTCCATTTTTCCTTTTGACTACCCCATTTTGCTGAGGGGTTCTAGGTGCAAAAAAATTGTGATCAATTCCTTTTTCTTTATAAAAATCCTCAAATTTTTCATTCTCAAATTCTCCTCTATGATCACTTTGAATAGTCATAATTTCATATCCTAGCTTTCTTTGAATCCAAGTCAAAAAGTTTTTAAATTCCTCAAATGATTCACTCTTATGAAATAGAAATCTAACCCATATGAATCTAGAGTAATCATCCACAATCACAAATCCGTATACCTTCACTCCTAGACATACAGTTCCAACATGTCCAAAAATATCCATATACAAAATTTCCAATGGTTTAGTAGTTCTAAGATCCTTATTGGATTGAAAAGAGGACTTTACTTATTTTCCTAATTGACAGGCATCACAAAGGTAGTCCTTAGTAAAGTCTAATTTTGGTATACCTCTTACTAGGTTCTTTTGGGTAATCCTCCTAAGGTTTTTCATGCTAGAGTGATAAAGTCTCCTATGCCAAAGCCATGACTCATCAGAAATAGTTTTTAAACAAAAAGTAGTAGGAATTTTAATGCAATTCAAGTCTAGAATATACACGTTGTTTACCCTTATACCATTCAAACATCATTTCCATTTAGGCTTAATATGTAGCTAGTAGGAAAAAAAATTTCACTGTATCATTTTTTACATAGCTGGCTTATACTTAACAGATTATGCTTTAAACCTTCTACCAATAACATATTTTTAATAAAAAAAGTTTTTAAGATTTCCAATCATACCTGACCCAACCACCTTCCTTGTGGTGTTATCTCCAAGTGTAACCTTGCCTCCACTTCTGGTTTCCAGCGATATGAATTGTGCAGTATCTCCAATAATATGCTTAATTCATATCGCTTTAGCATCTGCTGTCCAGGTACCATATGCTCTCTTAAGGTCTTGTGTGAGAGAGACCTTGCAAAATTATCAAATGTTAGACCTGGGAACCCAAACAAGTTTGGGTTCTCCTTTTGACAATTTATTAATAGATGTATGCATGATATGTCTAGGTTTATGCATCTTAGGTTTCCACACCAAATAAGTTTTCATCTTCAAAGTACAAGTGTGAGCTATATGTCCAATCAATCCATAATTATTACACTTGACTTTTAGAAAATGGATTTCTAAGTCTTCTACTATTCATCTGTCTATTAAGGGATTGTATAAATTTAGGATACAAAATAGGATTAGTGAAATCTTCAAGTTTAGGGGGTATCCTTTTATCCTCGAGAGTATTTATCTTCAATTTATAAAATGAATTCATATCTTTCAAAATTCATTTTGTATAATTGATTCAATATATTTTGCTCTCTGATTCATCCTTATTATTCTTGATTTCAATTTGAAGTTCTGCAAAGGATGTTTTTAACATTTTATGATTTTTATTCAAGTCATCAAACTCATCAAGTAATTTCATGTGTTTGTCATCAATTAAAGCATGATCTTTCCTAAGAATTTCATATTCCTTTTGTAATTTCTAGAATTCTAAGCTCAGACTAGTATGCATTTTCTTTAATTTTTTATATGCATCATGCATGTGTTCAGAAACTTTAAAAAGTTTATTATAAGTCAAGTCACATACCTCTTCTTGATCTGACTGATCAAGATTATCGATCATTAAGCACAAATTAGTGACTTCTTCTTCTTTTCCATCTTTGACGAGTCTGAAGCTGAGTCTGCCTAGAAAGCTCTTTGGAATTTCCTCTTGCCCTTCTTCATAATTGGTTTCTCCTTTACCTTCTCCTTGCTAGGAGTGGCTTTGAGTTTTGGGCAGTCTGTCTTAATATATCCAGGTTTCCTGCACTCATAGTAAATAATATCATGTGAAACCTTGACATTTCTATTAAATTTACCTCGATTCCATTGTTGGCGTCTCTTTTGTTTCCTCTTCAGAAAGCTTCTAAATTGACTAGTCATTAGTGTGATGTCGTCTTCATCCTTAGGTTGTGAGTGTTCACTCTCTGACTCCTCCACTTTGAGTGCTATGTTCTTCTCCCTTCGTGGTTCACCTACATCAATCTTTCTTTAGTTAACTCCTTACTCGTAAGCAATTAGTGATCCAAGAAGATTGTCAATAGAGTAAATATTTAGATCTTTAGACTCCATAATTACAGTAATTTTATCATCATAAGCAGTAGGCAAACAACGAAGTATCTTATTAACCATTTTAGCATTCGTTAGTTCTCTACCTAATACATATAAAGAGGTGACTATTTGTGTGAATCTTTTATACATATCAGAAATGGATTCATTTGGTTTCATGTGAAATTATTCATAGTCATGCAACAGGATATTAAGTCTAGATTGCTTAACCTCATTAGTCCTCTCATAAGTTATATAAAGTCTATCCCATATGTCCTTTCCACTCTTGCAAGTAGAAACCCGTATGTAATCTTCTAATTTAAGAGCACAAAAGAAACTATTTAAGCATTTGGCATTTAGTTGTGCTAAGTCACATTATTCTACTGTCCAATCCATAAAAGGTGTTTCAACTCTAACTCTGTCAACTAGTCTAGTTGGTTTTGTATATCCTTCCTGAACTAAGATCCATATACTGTAATCAAGTGACTGTAAAATGTAAACATGCATGTTTTCCAAAAATCAAAAGGAATATTGTCGAATAATAAAGGTCTAGTAATAGAGTAACCCTCAGGTATATTTTTTTTTAAATATAACCATCTACGTTAATCTAAAAGTAGTCTAAACTAATGATTTTGAAACAAAGCTCTGATACCAATTGTTGAAACTTGTTCAATATGAATTATATTGTTAGACCTAAGCTTATGTCCCAGCGGCTAACGAAGAGGGGAGTGAATTGGTAATTAAAAAAAATTTTCCTCTTTTTGAATTTTAAACCGAGAATAACTTTATTGAACTTTGTAGAAAAGGTTTTTCAATCATAAACAAAAAAGTTAAAAAATAAAAACAGCAAAAAATAAAAAGATACAAGATTTATAATGGTTCAGTTGAACATGACCTATATCCACTCCCTGGAGGCACCCTCCAAGTATTGCACTAATACCACTAGTGCCTCTCCTTTTGCACCCATAGCAAGGTGGAGAAGCCTTCACAAAACTCTCTTCTATCACTACCCGGTGCGGCAGAGAACTGTCGTCCTTTACACTCTCCAATATTAGCAGAGAACTGTCATCCTTTTACACTCTCCCAGTGTTGGTAAAGAATTGTCCATCCTTTCACACTCTCCAAGTGTGGGAAGAGAATCCTTCATCCTTTCACACTCTTTAAGTGTAGGCAGATAACCCTTCACTCTTTCACACTCTCCAAGTGTAGGTAGAGAACCCTTCGGCTGTTCACACTCTCCAAGGGTCGGCAGAGAACCGGATCTCCTTGACTGATCTTCTCATAAGAAATCTAAAAAGATGAGAGAAAAGAGTGATGTAATCACAAATCATAATTGGAGATTCTTACCTTTGAGTACCAAGTGAATCCTTCATGCTCCAGTAGTAAGAATCTTCCTTCAAACACTCTTTCACACTCTCTCCCTCACTCTCCCTTCAGTTAACACGAAGATTAGTAGGCAAAAAGATTACAATATAGTTTTAAGTGAACTTTATGTTGGAAAGACATGAAAAATCGTCCAAAAACTATTGATTTTCAAGTCTGTACACAGTACATCATCCCGGATGATCGTTATATCATCCTGAGTAATCGTCAGATCGTCCCGGATGAATAGTGTTAAACCAGTTGCATAAGAACCCAATATATATTCATACAAACTAACTTCGTACCTGATTCATCCCGTACGAGATATATTCGTTCTAGGACGAACAATTATATCAAGGGTTCGTTCTAACAAAACTACAGGACGGTCCCAAACTTTCATGGAATAGAGGACTTCATCCTGAGATGAACGTGAGTGTTCATCTGGATGAATAGTTCAAGTCATGTGTCCAAAGAACTTCATCCAGAGACTAGCAGAAAGGATCATCTCGATGATTAGTTTAACCCATGTATCGAGAGGACTTCATCCTAGGATGAACCGGATGAATCATCTGGAAGATTAGTCTAACTCAAGTGTCCAGAGGACTTCATCCTGGGACGATTGGTACACTTCATCTGAATGAACAGTTCAAAGTGAGAATCCAGAGAGCATCAATCAGGGATGAATATGGAAATTCTTCTGGATGATCAGGACTTAGAAAAATTTTCTCACTTCCTGTTCGTTCCATTGCTCTTCTAAGGGCATAACTGACTTGATCGTCCCATACGAACTTGGTTCATCCCTTATGATTAGTATGATTTTTTAAAGATCTCCCCAAGTGCGTGTGTGCTAATCTACTCAATTACAGTCATACCTCAACTCAATACAATGAAAAACACAAACTTCAGTTTACAAACTATCTCATGCTGAATTTGATTTGAAGTCTTCATTAGTCTAGAGTTCGATTATCCTGAAATGTTAGTCCACACAAGAGCAAAAATAATTCTTCCAAAAAGTGTTAGGAGAAAATAAAACTTAAAATAATAATATTTAGAATCATCAAAACTATACAAGTTCCAAGAAGGTAAAACATGCAAATATCAACTCTCTTAACAATATTTATTCATAAATATTTTAAAATCTTTTTCAAGTTTAGTGTGGGATGATTTTAATAGTTCATGCTATTTATTCAATTCATCAAACTCATCAAAATGTTTCATATGACTGTTATCAATTTGTGTGCGATCTTTCCTAAGGATTTCATGCTCTTTTTGTAATTCAAGAAAATCTAAATTCAACCTAGAATGCATTTTTTTGAGTTTTCTATACGCTTTATATATTTTCTAAGAAACATCAAAGAGCTCTTCATAAGTTAAGTCACATACCTCTTCTTAATCTGACTGATCAAGCTTGTCAGCCATCAAACACAGGTTGGTAACTTCCTTTTCAGCTTCTATTTTTTAGGAATCTAAAGTTGAGTCTGCCCAAAAAACTCTCTATAATCTCTTCTTGTCCTTTCTCATATTTATTTTCTCCTCCACCTTCTCCTTGCTAAAATTGGCTTTAAGATTCAGGCATTCAAATTTAATGTGTTCAGGCTTCCTGCATTCATAGTAAATAACATCATTATAAGCCTTAATATTTTTGTAGAACTTATCTTTATTCCACTACTGACATCTCCTTTACTTCCTTTTTAAAAAACCCTTGAATTTCCTTATCATCAAGGCAATATCATCTTCATCCATAGGCTAAGACAGATGACTCTCCAATTCATCAACTTTCAATGATATGTTCTTCTCCTTTTGCTTCTCACCTGCATTAATATGTCTTTGAGTCACTCATTGCTCATAAGTATTTAATGATCTAAGAATATTGTCAATGGAATAAACATTTAAAACTTTAGACTTTGTAATAGAAGTTATTTTTGCATCATAAGTAGTAGGCAAACATCAAAGCATTTTATTCACTTTCTTAGCATTCATTAGTTCCTTACCTAAAGCATTCAAGGAGATGACTATTTGATTGAAATGTGTTTACATGTTAGTTATTGCTTCATTTGGTTTAGTGCGAAGTTGTTCATATTCATATAATAAAATATTCAATTTAGATTATTTCACTTCGTTAATCCCTTCATATGTAAAATGAAGTCTATCCCAATTTTTTTTTTTTCAATTTTACAGGCAGAAACATACATGTAGTCTTCATAGCACAAAAAAAACTGTTCAAACATTTAGCGTTTAATAAAGCTAAGTCTCATTCTTGTACAGTCCAGTCAGTAAATGGTGTTTCAATTCTAATGTCATCTACAAGTCTAGTTGGTCAAGTGTATCCTTCATGTACTAAAATCCATATGAGATAGTCAAGCAATTGAAGAAAAGTAGACATACAAATTTTTCAAAAATTAAAAGGAATGATATCAAATAATTGGGGTCTAGTGATCGAATGCCCTTCAGGTGTGTTACCTTTTTAAAAGTAGCCATAATCATTTTCAAAAAGTTGTCTAAATCTTAAATTTTGAAAGTCGGCTCTGATATCACTTAAAAAGTCTGTATATATTATTAAACATAATTCAATTGTCCCAATGTTAATCAAGAGGGGGTGAATTGGTTATTTTAAAAATCTCTTCGATATAGAAAAGCAATTTTTATTTTTGCATAATTAAAAGTTTTTATCAATTTAAATTTTTTTCAACCACAAAAATTTAAACAAGCAAAAAAGTAAACATAAGAACATGGAAATTTATAGTGGTTCGGTCCAACTAGACCTACATCCACTGCATGAAGACTGCCTTTCATAGTCTCTAAGTTTCAGCAGAGTACCATCATCCTTTCACACTCTCCAAGTGTCGGCAGAGTCCCATCATTCTTTCACACTCTCCAAGTGAGAATTGAATCTTCTTCAAAGATCTTCTCTTGGGTGTCTTCAAACAAGTAAGGAAAATATTTGCCACAAATACAAAGAGATTCTCACCTTTGAGTAACCTTGTGAACCCTTCACACTCTGAACTTGCAATAACTCTCTCTCAAACACTCTCACACTTTCTCTTAAAGAAAAATGAAGAAGGGACTTTTATACTAGTTTCTAGGACATTATTTATGAAAGTCATGAAAAAAATATCCATAAAATTGAAATTATTTTAATTTGGTCATCCACGATCATACATACGAACATTTCAGAGTTTACTCATATGATCTAGTATGAAGCAATTTCATACTCTGAATGACATGGGTACAAACTGACATCATACAGTACGATCAGTTCAAAATTGAATAGATTCATCTAGTATGATTCAGTACGGAATGATTTTGTACTTTGAATAATATTAAGTATAAAATCCATATTGTACAATATGAATTATTTTAATCAAACCATGTTTTATTTGATACAAAAATGGCCTCAACCATTTTGTACACTAGAAGTTGTCTATATGATCCTATGATTGTACAGTACGAGTAATTCAAAAAATTCACCTGTTCATCTGGATGAAAAGATACACATTCATTTCATACTCTAGACATCATCTATACTAAACTATAATTATATAATATGAACAATTCAAAAAAAATCAAAAGTTTGTCAAGATGAACTTATACGTATCTAATTCATACTTAGGATGACATATGTACTAAGCTAACTTCATACAGTACAAACAGGACTTAGACATTTTTCCTAGCATGGTTCTATTAACTATTTTTTGGATCTACGCTCAAGTCAAATCATATCGTATGATACAAGATCATACAGTACGATTAGTTTTAAAAATTTACAAATTTTTACACTCCCCAATTATGTGTGTGTACGGTTACCCAATTACAATCATACTCTCTCAGACTCAAGAGAAGTATAAAAAGTATAGACTTCAAAAATAGTAAACCCTAATCTAATATGACTTAAAGTCTTCAACTATCTGGATTACGATTTTTCTGAAATGTTAGTACACACAAACAACAAAAAAAATATTTCCAATATATGTTAGGAGAAATAGTAGTCAATATAATAACATTTTGGAATCATTAAAAGCACACATAATATGAAAATATAGTAATGAAAACTAAGTTGTAACATACTATACAACCTGATTCACGTATGGAATGATAATTAATCTTCGCCCATCTTCCAAGATGAAATTTAATAGTTTTTCAACTAATCGTACTGGATTATCCCCCATCTTTGTACTGTATGAATCATACTCTATATGATATGATAATTAATCATCACCAATCATGCAGGATGATTGGTACAAACTTTTAAACTGATCGTAGATAATGCAATTCGTATTATCTAGAAGTGTTATTTTATACTAATCATACAGGATGATCACACGATCGTATTGGATGATTTTTTTTTAATTAAAACCCATGGAGGGGCCTATGTGTTAATCAATAAAAATGATTATAAGGTCCTTAAGGGAGACAATCAGCTCACTACTGCTCAAATGAGCTATAAAATAAAGCAAAATAAAACCTACGAGCCAATAGTCTCCACTAAACAAAAATACAATGCAACCTAGAAACATTCTAAAGATACTATAGACAAGCATCCAAAAAAGAAAGATCAAAGTAAGGAAATGAAGCATGATCTCTCTGCAAAAAAACTTGATGTTAGCCATAATCACCTCCACCTACAAAACAAAATGGTTGCAAAAACAATAACTATTGCACAAAAAATTATAAGTTAACCATAAATAATAATTTAAAAATAAGCCAATACCAAAATAAGAATAGCAAAGTCTGTATAATAACAAGTAATCTAAATCCTGCCACCACGTTAAGCCAAATCAAGGATAAAGACTTATAGAGCTCATAGTAGAATTAAAATAAGAAGCCTCATTAAGGCAATCCACAAGTCGCTCAATCCTACCATCAGCAGTAATCAAGAACATCTCAAAAGGCCCCAAACAGCAAAGTTCAAAATCCCCAGAAGAGCAACACTCAACCTCCGGAAAATCACCAGACGTAGCCAAAAAGGAAGTCCCCCAGTCAAACAACTAAAACAGGATTTTTCAAATTTCGTACTTCGCAGGTTTGGAGGAAATAGGATGGCGGCGGATTCTCGGCGGAATCCCATGGCCAGAAGTTTTCAATTTGATCGCCGGACAAGTTCAAAGCATCCTTCGACGGTGACCAAACCTTTTTCATCTTCTCCACCAGCTTTTGGAGATTGAAAGATCAATCTGAAACAGGCGAACAGTTCTGAAGCTAGAGGTATGAGCTACGTCATTAATGAAGGAGGATTTGTTGCCAAGCAGGAACCAGAATTTTTGGGAAAAGGCAAGTTAATTTGCATGGAAGAGAAAGCCAAGAAAATAAAATTTGGTACATATTTGTTGGTCAACGATAATTTTGAAGCTTCTCCTTCAAATATGTTACGTATTCGGAAGATCATTCCTTCAAGTGGGGATTGTGTTAAGGAACAATCAGTTAATGATGTACAGAGCACTAAAGAAGTTTCAACTCCAATTGAAGAAACAACTGGAATTCAAGAAGATGGTTCAAAAGATGAAGAATCTACTCATGAATCTGAGAAGCATAGTGATCTCCTTAAAGTAAGGGAGGTAGATTCAGCTGAAATTAACGATGGTATAGAAGCGGTTCTGATTCCTGAGCATACCACGGATGCTAATCAATGAAATGTTTGGAGGAAGAGAGAACACATTTCAATTTTAGAACTGGAATTGGGAGAATTCATAGCAGAAGATGGAATTACTGTGAAGCTACATGAAGAGAACGAGATGGAGAATACCAAGAGACTCAATAAATCTTTGGTAATTAAAATATTTGGAGGAGAAGCTCCATTGTCAGCTATTAGTTCGGAGCTTAGAAGACAATGGGCACAATATGGTAAGTTTCATCTTACCATGCTCAACATGGGATGGATCCTCTGTTCTTTTCAAGAACCTCAAAATGTGGAATCCGTCCTCACTAATGGACCATGGTTTGTTAATGGCAAAATAATTGGGATGGACAAGTGGTCCAAAAGCTTCTTTCTGACATCCTTAAAAGGTCTAACTTCAACTATTTGGATAAGACTTCCAGATCTTCCCTTGCACAGCTGGGATAACATAATATATGTAGAATTGCTTCTATGGTCGAAAAACCAATTCTGTTATATGGAAATATGTTCCAATGGGGGAGAAGAGAATTCGGAAGGGTATGTGTCCGAATCAGACCTGATATGAAACTCCCAGTCGGTGTTTGGGTGGAAGGAATTTCTGGCAAATTCTTTTAGTAAATTGAATATGAACGAATTCCTAGCTTTTGTTTCAAATGTGGATTAATTGGACATGGTCAGGAAGTTTGTAGAGAAGGGAAAGCTGCTTCAGAAAATTAGGAGAAGAATGTTGCTGTGGATGTATCAGTTGCAGCAAATGATTTACTTGATAAGGCAGATGAAGAAGATAGAAATGAAATTTCTAAATACGGACCTTGGCTGGTTGTAAACCGTGGAAGGAAGAAAAATGTTAGTTTTTTCAAGAAAGAAATTCAAAAGCCTTTGGTGAAAAAGGTGTGGAGGAAATCAGAAACAAAATCCAATACTGTTAATGAAGAAACTTTGAAGGAAAATCTGAGTATGGCCTCAACAAAAGATCCTGGTAATATGGTAAACTGTGCAAGATCTGGCATCATTCCTTTGGTTGAATCTCCCATAGCAGCAAACTTAAAGGAAAAAGTTTCTATTCCGTGTATTAAGAACAAATTCAATGTTCTTAGTGAATTAATTGAAGATGGGGAAATTATTCAAGATGAAATTATCAACTCTCCAACAAAGAAGGTTCCTCTGGATGAAATAACATAAAATTTGAGAAAGGAGGATGTTTTTTTGCAGCTTAACAGTAGAGAAGATTCCAGTTTTGTTAAGAAGAAGAAATCTAAGCAATTAAAAGATCTTGGGCCTATCAACAACAGCACAAGAAGTAGAAGATCGGAGCTAGATGCGAAAGGCAATGTGGGGACCTACCCCACAAGTCTTCGACCATGAATTCGTTGGCTTTCTGGAATAGTAGAGGAGCTAGGAAAAAAGGAGCTTCTCTATACATCAAGGAGTTTGTTAAAATGTATAATGTAGTGTTTTTGGGCTTATTGGAAACTAAAATTTCCTCTTTCAATATTGAAGAAGCTAAAAAGTTGTTGGGTGATGGTTGGAAGTATGTTTTGGTACCCTCGGCTGGACTCTCAGGAGGGATTATTGCCTTGTGGAATTCTGATTTGGCTGATTTTTCTTTTCTTGGTTCTACTTCTCAATGTATCATAGGAGATCTATCAATCTATGGCAAAGATAAATGGAGAGTTGCTTCAGTTTATGGAAGAAAAGACTTGCTTAAAAGAAGGGAGCTTTGGGAATTATTGGAGATGTACTCTTTGGAAGAGTATCCAATGGTGATAGGAGGAGACTTCAATTGTCTCACTTCCATGGAAGACAATAGAAGCGGGAGAATTTTTTAATTCTCTCAAGGTCTGAAAGAAATGGAGGCTTTCATTACAAATAATGATTATCATGAGGTCTGTTTCGTTGGGCCTCGGTTCACATGGTGCAACAACAAAATCGGAGGAGCTCGGATTTTAGAAAGGCTTGACAGGTGCTTCCTTAACTCTGTGGCTATGAATTTTTCTTCTAACTTGGTTTTAAGACACCTTGCTAGAATCTCTTCAGATCATAGTCCTATTATTCTACATATTAATTCCCATGTTATCCCTCTTAAAATAAGTTTGAAATTTGAAGATATTTGGGCTTCATACCCTGCCTCATTAAATGTGATTAAAAAGGAATGGAGCAAAAACTATTCGAGCAATCCCTCTCAAATTCTGAATTCCAAATTCAGAAGATCCTTAAAATCACTTTTTTACTGGAGTGAAGCAAAATTGAAAAATCTCAATTTGCTTAAAGATTTTCCTTTGGAAGATATTCTAAATATTCATATTTCAGACTCTGATAAAGGCTAGCTAACTGAGGAGGAATGCTGGTTGTGAAAGGCCAAAACTGATTAATTAAATGTCACATTAGCTCGTCTAAATGGATGGTGGAAGCAACGAACCAAAACAAAATGGTTATCTGATGGTGATGGCAACACTAGGTTCTATCATTCTTTTGTAAATGCTAGAAGGAGCTCAAACCGAATTATCAAATTAAAAATGAACTAGGCACGGTGGTGGAAGATTCAAATCAGATAAAAGAGGCAATATGGCATTTTTTTAAATCTAAATGGAAATAGAGGAAATGTGACACTGAAGGCTGGCCGGAGCCTTAGACAGTATTAAAGAATGAAGACAAAGATTTGCTTTCCAAAGATTTTACAGCAGAAGAAATTGAAAATGAAATCCATCAACTGGGAGGGAATATCGCACCTAGGTGCGATGGAATCACTTATTCATTTATCAAAAGCTACTGGAAAATCATTCAAGAAGATTTTATGAAATCTATAAACCATTTCCTGTATCATGGGGAGATGGACAAGGATCGGAAGGATACATTGATAGTTCTTATTCCAAAGATTTCTAATCCCATATTGCTGTCCAACTTCAGGCCCATTAGCTTGTGTAATTCAGTTTACAAGGTGGCTGCCAAAATTATTTTAAACAGAATGATACAAGTGATTCCTCCTCTGATTTCGGATGAGCAAGCTGCCTTTATTAAAGGTAGGTCTATATCTGATCATTTAATGATAGCTCAAGAGTTATTTCACAAGCTTAGATTTTCTAAGGCTGCCAAAGGGATGGTATCTTATAAAATAGATATAGAGCAAGCTTATGACTCAATGAGTTGGGTCACTCTTATGAAAATTTTGGATTATTTTGAATTCCTGTCCAAGTTCTCAAAACTGATAATAGAACGTGTTTTGAATCCAAGATTTTCAATCATCATTAATGGAAAATTTACTGATTGGATAAAAGCTGATAGCAGATTTCGCCAAGGATGCCCATTGTCTCCGTTGTTGTTCATTCTCTATTCCCAGATTTTATCAAATGCCTTCGCACAGTTTTTAGTTGGTATTATTTCAAGCAAGAATGGTATTCATATTTCCCATTTGCATTATGCAGACGACATCCTCATTTTCTCTGAGGCATCCAAAAAAGCAGCTCGTGAAGTCAAATTCATCCTTTCCAACTACTGCAATTGGACCGGCCAATCCATTAACATAGAGAAATCTGTAATGCTTTTTGGGAAGAATGTGAATAGAAGAAGGAAGAAGAGTATCTCAAGAACTGTGGGCTTTAAAACAGTTAAGGAGTTTTTCTATTTGGGTTTAAAAATAGCCTTGAGAAGATTAGCAGCAAGTGATTATTACTTTATCATTGAGAGGACCCTTAAGAGGTTGAACATCTCGGGGAGTAAGGATTTATCCGTGGCTGGAAAACTTACTCTAATCAAATCAGTTATCCTTGCTCTTCCAAATTTCTATAGCACCCATTCATTGGTTCCTATCAAAATTTTGAAAGAGATTGAAAAACTTTGCAGGGGATTTATTTGGAATAAATCCGGTGGCAAGCTGGGGATGCACTACATCAGCTAAGAGGATTTATGTAAACCCAAAAGCATTGGTGGCGGGGGCTTGTTTTCTTCTACTTCTAGAGTGGCCCCTCTTAAAGCTAGAATTACCTAGAGGTATCTCTCTAACAACAATTCAATGCTACAGAAAATTTTGGCTCCAAAATACGGTATGAGGCCTGGGTATAAAGATATAAAAAAAAATTCCTCTTCCTTCTGGAAAGTTATTTGTGATGGTGGAAGAGTTCTTAATCCATTGATAAAATGGAGTATAGCTGATGATTTAGCTATTGATGTATTCAAAGACAATTGGATTCTTGATAGAAGAATTGACAAATGGCCAACATATGTTGTTCCACAAGCTGATGGAGATATCAAATTAAACAAATTTATTGAAAATAGAAGATGGAAGGTAGCTGATCTGAAGTAGTTCTTTGGAACTGATTTGATTAATCTGATTCTACAAATCAAAATCAATGAAGAACAGAATGTTGATGAGAGGGAACTTATCTATCAGAATTCAGGAAAAATAATTATAGGGATGATCAATAAATCCTTGTATCAGCATCAAGAGATTCTCAGGTGGACTGTATGGATTAAGAAGGCGAAGCTTATTCCGAAGGTACAAGTTTTCTGTTATAGACTATTCAAGAACGCTTTGTCTTCTTATCAGTTCCTTACTCAGAGAAGATTACAAGAAAATGAAATATGTCCCAGATGTGCTTCGGGGACTGAAGATACCAAACACGCTCTTGTTAAATGCTTAAAAATAAGAAAGGTAATTTCTTTACTGAATGTTTGGGGATTTCATATTCCGGTGTTTGGTAGTTTTAAAGACTGTTGCAAATGGCTTGATACAACATCTAAGGTTAATGGTATGTTTATTAACCTTTATTATAATGCTGTGTACTCTCATGGAAAACTAGAACAAAATGTTGCATGATGGAATTGTTGAAACTGCTAACTTCATTGCTGCGAATGCTATCAGCCTGTCAGCTTTCTCTAAAAAGATTTTTAACTTATGTCCAAAAAATGGGAATGTTAACCAGTCTCATTAGCTATCTAATACTTGGCATCCCCTGCCACCCGGTTGGTTGAAAATCAATGTAGATGCTGCCCTTTGTTCTTGTTATAAAGCCGGAGTTGGTGGTATTGTAAGAGATTATAAAGGAAGATTCTTATTGGCTTTTGGCAAATCTTTTACTCATTGGGACATAAATCAATTGGAACTACTTGCTATCAAATCTTTGAAAGAGGTGGTCAAGGATTGGATGTTTAAATATAAAGAACCTTCTATCCTCTTGGAAGGGTTAGTAATAGCATTGAAATCCTCACCAACAAGCCAAGGAAAATTGCAAATACTATGAAAATTAATGATTTACTCCCAAAGAAATTTCCTGATGTAATGAGAGGAAGCATCATACACAAAGAAAACATGATAATGAAATTACAAACTTCAACTTGACAATGCAGCACTTGAGTAAAATCACCAATAACATCAATTTTAACCGCATCTTTCCAAAAAAAACCAAATCTTATTAGCCACATTCGAAATAGCATAATTAAAACCCAAAAACTAAGAGGTTCTAATCAACCAAGAAGAGGAAATAAGGGGTTCAAGTAACACAAGAATATAAATATTATGAACATGACAAAAATTTATATCATAAATTCTAGAAGAGGGACAACTAATGGCCCTCACATTTCAAATAATAGATTTAAACATAAAAACATAATTAGTATGCAAGCGAGTGGTTCTAGGAGACTGCAATATAAAATGTTGTTTCTTCCTACCTCTTTTACTATAAACCTTAATGAAACTAATATCATTATCATCCTTAGCAAAACATTTAGCAACAATTCCTATATCCTCAGTATCAATAAAGGCATCACTATTATAATGAGAAGTTGAATGAGTCTTACTATCATTTTGTTGGATCCCTTGACTAATCTGTTGACGACAATCATCCTCCATAAACATCCCATCATCCTCCATATTAAATTTATCCCTCACAGCATTACCTTTAATGCCTTTTTGAAGAAGAGAGTTTTCTCCACATAAACAAGTTCACCTTCCTCCAATAGAATTTCACTAGCTTCAATCTCATTCTCTTGTTCATTCAAGGGATTAGAGAGTTTGTTAGAAATCATATTACCATTCAAATCTAATTTTTTTTTGTTAATCATACAAGAACAAATGGAATCAAAATTATCATCATTTTGGGTAAGAATATTAGGCAAAGTTTTCTCCACATTATCCTCACAGACAACAAGTGTATTAGAAGAAGTTTTAGCAATAACTCCTTAATCATGATGCAAAATAATAGCATTGGAAATAATTGGTTCAAGAGCATCTCCGGATACTACCAAAGGCTCCTCAATAATTTGAGACGGATTAGAGGCATTATCCTCTAAAATCACAGGGTTAAGAGTAGTAATTATATTAGAAATCACATTGGCTTCATCCCCATGTGTTTGTTTGGATGAAACCTTCTCTTTACGAAGATGGGAATGTTTCTAAAAACAGTCGTTAATACCATGACTATGCATCTTATAGTAAGAAAAAAAGATAGGTAAATTTTCAAAATCCACTTTTTGGAAATAACCCTTCACCTCTGAGCCAATCTAAATCTAATTAGGATGTTTCATAGAAATATCCAATTCCACCAAAACCCTAGCCACATAAGGTCGAGAAACAGAAGCAGTGGCTTGCTCTATTTTTAACGTCCTTCAAAAAATTGAAGCCAAACCAAAAAGGATTTGATGATAAAAAAAATGAAGTCTCAAATTAGTGAATGAAATCTAAACTGACACAATCAGAGATTCTTCCCAAACATCAAAATCTGAAGTCCATTTGATCAAACGCATTTGGCAAGCTTGTATATATACGATCTCCTAATGAATATAGAGCTGTAATCCAGATCATTAGTAAGTTGTATAGCAACATGCCTTTGATCCAAAAGGTCTATATGAAATGAATCAGAAAGATTTAGGTTAAGAAAAAACTTCTGAATAAAAATTAGGGCATCTTTAGAGGCTTTTTATTTAATCTCTTACATAAATTTGTGAGAGATCTTTTTATGATGTCTTATTTGAGAGGGAGCTTAAAGGGAAAAAAGGAGAGCTTTGACAGAGAAGAAAGAATGAGATTCTTTTAAGGGGAGTTGTGAGGGATTCACAAAGGTTACTCCAAGTAAAGTTTTCATTATCTTCTTTAAGATTCTTTCTTAATTCCTTGGTGGCTCTAGGGAGATATTCTTCAGCATCATATTCAAGTTATCTACCTACTCCAATAGGGAGTAAAAATATTCAAGTTCTCTACCTACTCCAAGAGGGAATAAAAGGATTCAAGTTCTCTGCCTTCACTATATGGGTCAAAAAGATTTAAGATACTCTACCTCATCAGGTCAGTGGAAGAGATTTTTGTAAGAGCTTCTCCTCCTAGTTGTGGGGCTAAAGGAGAGACACTAAAATGTTTAGTGTAATACTCGGAGGAGGCCTCCGGGGAGTGAACATAGGTCAAATTTGATCGAACCACTATAAAATCAGGTGTGTTCGTTCTTTGACTGTTTCACATTTTAATTTGCACACTAGTTTGTGATGTTAATGTGGTTAAAATTTCTTATTATGTGATCTTAATCTACTTCTGCATTGTGGGATAAATTTATTTGTTTTAAAATATTTAAAAAGATAAAAAGACTTTTCTTTTTTGCTTTAGATAATTTTTTAAATAACCAATTCACCCCCCCCCCCCCCCCCCCCCCCCCCCCCCTCTTGGCTAGCCTCAGGCATGTTCTTAAAGGTTTAACAACCTTCATGAACATTTAACACCATGTTTTAGGCATTATGATAATGTCTTCCACATTTTAGGGTAAAAACATAGGTTCTTGAGAAACATTGCAATGTTATGTTCAAAGAAATGAAGTACAATTTCCTCTTTTTAATTTATTTGGGTCCTTTAAAAGTAATGGGGTGCTTAATGGCATAAAAAGAGGATATTTTAAAATTTAGGAAATTTTCACCATACAACTTTTGGTATATAATTACTCTTATTATTCTCCAAGTTCTAATGTATTATTTTTTAAAAAATTTCACATGGTATTAAAAAATATTATAATATTTTGAGTATTTTGATGTGTTTTTAGATTCTAAATAAATTTGATATTGAAAGATAAAAGTCATGTAAAACTAATGTGAATATTATGTATGATTTACATATATTTCAATGACGTGTCTAATTTTATTTATATTTATTGAAAATTTACTACTTCTATAATTGTTTATCAAATTTTTGTGAAGAAATGCTAGTGGATTTTATTGATGTTATGTGCATCCAAGTGTGGGTATAGGCTCTAAATTCTAAATGGAGTTATTATGATATGCCCTGGGAGTCATAAGGGCCTAGTACTGATTTGCCATGCACTAAGAGTTTTAAGGGCTTCTTTTTGATACATTATGCATAGAAAGTCGTAATTGCCTTATTCTATATATGTTTCATTATCTATGTAATGTTGGGAAGTATAAGGGTAGGAGGGATAAATCTGATCTAATGTGGTTGGAGACTAAATCTGATATGGTGTGTTTAATTCTGTTATCGATGAATATGTGTCATTTCTATTATCTAATTAAACTATTATGTCGATACTATTATGAACTTTATATGACTCTACTAGAAGTTTTTGTTTTGTAATGATAGAGAAATTTGTTTATATTATTATTTTATTTATTAATAAGAATTTAGGTTAGTTTAATATATCCAATTTAGTTGTGATTATCTTATACCTATTTTTAATGTGTTAATTTAAAGCCAGGAAAGGGAAAGGGGCAGGTTGAGTAGATAGAGTGTAACAATATATAATATGAAAGTGTATTTTAAAATAAAATATTTGAATTGGAGTTATATGGTGCTATGATTCAAGCTAGAAATCACTATTACACCATTTAAGACTACTTTTAAAAATAATTTTGGATTCAATATGTGGTGATGTGGCACTTGGTCAGAGCACTGTAGTGTTAGGCCACTAACATTATATATAATTATAATCTTAAGCATTAAAAGCTCTAGCATTGTGACCTCTTCCTCATCCTCACATGGCTTACTCAAGAAGGAAAGGGAGAGGAGAGAGAAGAAGAGAGAGGAAGCTCTCTAGGGCTTTTTTGTTCATCGATTCTATTATAAAAAGTATTCTAATCATTTTAAGTGACTATTCTCTTACTTCTATCTTTCATGATTTAGATTTATACAAATTTTATATATCCTAAATCTATAAATATTTTATCTTCTAAATTTATAACCTTTTCCCATGTAACTTTTGATTTATTATAGATTTAATCATTCTAACTAATTTGATATAATTTATTACAATCACCTGATAAATATGTGTATAGGAATTTTGATGTAAAATGATCAGGAAAAATGTATACTAAAAATGGGTTGAAAAGTAATATCTTATGATGTGATATGAAAAATACTAAAATATGATTTGGACTGAAATAATAAATGTGATAACAATATATTGAAATGATGTACTGAATTGATACTATTAAGATAAAAATTATGTATTAACTCATATAAGATGTACATTATATAATAACCCACATGATACCCATAAGATTCATTGATTCACTTATGGGAATAATAAGGAGTTGTCAATTGATTGGGAATTATAAGGAGTCAAGGCGACTGATCAAAAGCCATACAAGTAAGAGTAGGAGCAAGATCAAGATACCATCACATTAATATTTAATAAATGGTAAAAATAATATATATATATATATATATATATATATATATATATATATATATATAAATATATATATATATATATATCACTAAACACATGATAAAAAATATTGATATAATTACTTTACAGATAAATGATTGATTGAGGTAATTGAATGAATGATAAGATTGATTAATTAAATTAGACTAATTGAAATATAAAGACAAGTGACTCGTTAATTAACAAAATATGGTTATTGAACATATTATTTTGACTGGTTAAAGACAATGAGTGGTTAAATTAGACTAATTGAAAGATAAAGACAAAGTGACTGGTATATGTATCTTTTTTTGTAATTTTCCATTGTTATTGAACATATTATTTTGTACAATGGTTGTAAAATGTAAATATTGACTATAAAGATGTAATGATATTTTTTGTTGTTATTTATTTTCTTTAATGCAATTAATGTGTTATGGATGTCAAATTGATATGGCCGTAATTTAATAATTATTGGTTATTAATTGAAAAATATATTTAAAATGAGTAGAAAAGATAATAAAGGGGAAAGAAAGGAAATATTCCACATTAAATTCTGGGGTATGCCATAGAGGTTGTGGCTTCATGATTAGGTATAATTTTTGGTAGTGGTTATCTTTTATCCATCATGGTGTATATTTGATGATGATGTTACATCATGGTGTGTGTGTGTGTGTGTGTATGATATATATAGTATATATATATATATATATATATATATATATATATATATATATTTATATAATATATATATATATAATATATATATATATATATATATATATTCTTTGTGTGGCTTTTTTTAAGATGGATGAAAATTTTTTTTTTTTTTTGCATTATTAATTTGATGTATAGTGGCTCTATATTTTAATAATAAATGAAGTGAAAGAAATTCCTTTTAAATAAATCTTGGGAACTGAATTATTTCAATACGACATGACTAGAATGATGACCTTTATACAGAAGTAGAGGTTATAAGTTGCTTCTCCCATTAGAGTTTGAAAGGTAATGCATTAGTTCTAGAGAATATGAAGGATATCTTCCTCGCATTAGCCTCTTCTACCCTCAGTCACCTTTTTAAGGTGCATTTTTATTCCTTAAGTATAGTTTGATTTGTAACCTTGGTCTACTTGTTTTCCTAAAGATGGGCTACAAGCATGTGTAATAGTAGAGTTGAATATATTCCTAACAATTTATGAATTTTTTTTCATTGAATTGAGTCTCATTATTAATGATGATCTTTATATGAAGGTCGAGTGATATATTATGTTCCTCAAGATAAACTATTTAGGGTTAACTTCCATGATCTTCATAAGTGGGTTGACTCTACTCACTTGGTAAAGTAGTCAAAAGAAAAAATAATAATTTTTTGTTGTCCATCTGTCATAAGAAAGAGTCTCATAATATAGATCCAACATTGGAAAAATGGATAAGAAATTTAGAGGAACAAGAGTTCTAATGTAGGTGTATGGATGACATTATAGTGCAACAAATAATTATTAAATTTTTCTTTGAAATGTATTGAAACATCTTTTGTTGTAAACAATTATAATATTTGAATCTTGATCCTGAGGCAGAGTACTCTTTCTCCAAAATATTCTCTACATATTTTGGAATGGCCCTATTATAGTGTGTATTAAATTTTTAAAGGTGGTAGATATTTGAGGTATGGTCTGATAGAGGCCCAATCTCATAGTTAGCTGCATATGTTGATAATGTTTACAACAAATAATTACAATGCAACTACCAATCATTAAACTTTTATGTAAAACATATTGAATCATTATTCATTGAAGACAATTACAATCTTTAAATCATGATCTTGAGAAGAGAACTCTCTTTAGAATGTAGGTGTATGAGCAACACTACATTGAAACTAACAATTTTTAAATTTTGGTGTAAAGTATATTCAATCATCCTTTGTTGTATATAATTATAATCTTTGAATCATGATTTTAAGGGAGAGTGCTCCCTCTCTGAAGTGTTCTCTACATATTTTTGTCTCTATTGTAGCGTGTAATCAATTTCTGATGGTGCTGGGAATTTGTGCGATATTCTGATAGATGCCCATTTACATAGCTTGATGCATATGATGATAAATTTTGCAACTTATCTTTATAGGCAAACATTAGTTTTTGTGTTAGGTAATATCCCATTTTGCAAGCAGGCTAAGATGGGGTCAATCCAAGAATGCTCTCTTAATTCATTAATGAATATTATTATCCAAGGAACATAAATGCTAAGAAAGTGTATCTTTGATATACACATTCTCTTGAAAAGATCGTCAGTCATCAATATAATTAGTTTGGAAAGGGCATCAGCCTATGCATTATGCTCTCAAAGCTTGTGGTCAATCTAATATATTTTATTGCATGTAAGAAGAGACTTCACCATATGATAATACAATACCAAATATAGATTACAGGCATAAGAGTGTCCCTCAATTTGGTAAGCCATAAGTTGAGAGTCGATATAAATCACTATGTTCTTAACTTTAGAACTCCTGACAACTTTTAGGCTTGCATTGAGAGCTTTATAATCTGTGATGCTATTAGTTATAGGAAATTTTAAGTAGAGTCTACATTCTAAGAAGACTTATCTAGGGGAGTTAAATAAGATTCCATCCCCACCTCTATAGCTTAACAAAGCCCCAATAACATTTATCTTTTAACAAGGCAATAGGAGAGGAAGAGTAAGTGGATTGATAGAGATTGATATGGTGCATTCAACCACAAAATATGTGAATGCTTATTGCTTAATGTATGGCACTGAACACTTGATTAATATCCTAGATTCTTGAGCTTTTAAAGGGTGTTTCTACACAAGAAGTGGTTGTACTACCAATAGTGTGGGATTGGACATATAACTATAATTTTTCATTCTTAAAATACTAAATCAAATGGTATTTTATCTATCAATAAATAGTGTCCTTCTACCTTAAAAAATATTATTAATATAATAGATATGGTGTTTTGCTATACTCTCCCTCATACTAGTACTAAATTGATAGTATGAGGACAAATAACATGATACATGTATAATATTTCTCCTTGGATCAATTTTGATTGTAGAGGTAGGGAAGTTAACAATATTATGAGCTAATAAAAAATAAACTAGCCATCTTCCATCCATTTAAAGCTAGTGTTATGAGCTCCCCTTAGCATCTTGAAGAAGGGTAAAAAATTTATCTCTAGATCAATCTAATAGTTAGTGCAAAGCTATGATTCTACCACTTTGGCACTATACCTCTTTAATGATTTCTTTGGGGTATTATATTGTTAAGTACCTTCATCATCTCATAACTAGTTTCAATCCCATAATGTGTGATTATGAATCCAAAAAATCTTCCTTATAGGCCTCTAAAACCCACTTGGTTGGGTTAAGTTACATGTTGCAATATCATAAGAGGTAAAGCATTGCTTCAACGTAGAGATATGTTATGATTTGTTATTATATATTTCAACAACATGTTATTGACATATACTACCATGGTGTAGCCTATACTGTCTTTTAAAAACTTGTTCATGACACTAGAGTAGGTATATCTAGCACTTTTCAAGCTAAAATACATGACATTTTAATAATATAACCCTTTATCAGTTTGAAAAGTAATTATCTTCTTATCTGTAGGGTTGATCTTTATTTGATTATGACTGAAGTAGCCATCCATAAATCTTAGAATTTTATGTTTGGATGTTGGATTAAAAAGTTATTCTATGCAAGGAAGTAGAAAACTATCTTAGATAAGCTTTGTTAAGGTCAATGTAATCAAAGTGCATTCTCTAATTATCACTAGCTTTCTTAACCATTATAATATTTTCCAAGTTGGATATTGTACCTCTCATATAAATTTAGCCTTTAAGAGTATAGTGACTTCAGGTTCAATTGCTTATTAGCTATCTAGTGAACGTTTTGTTGAAACTTGTTAATTATGAATTAGGTTGTTAGACCTAAGCTTATGTCCCAAAAGGCAAACCAAGAGGGGGGGGGGGGGGGAATTAGAAATTTAAAAAATTTTTCCTCTTTTAAACCTGAAAAAAGTTTAAACCTGAATAAAGTTTTAGTGAAATTTTAAAAATGATTTTTGAACCACAGATAACAAAAACAGTAAAGTAAAAAAGCAGTGGAAAATAAAAGACATAAGATTTATAGTGGTTCGGTCAAACATGACCTACATCCACTCCCTGAAGTCTCCCACTTCAGGTATTGCACTATTACCACAAGTGTCTCTCCTTTTGCCCCCACAGCAAGGCGAAGAAGCCTTTAAAAAACTCTCTTCCACCACTACCCAGTGCGACAGAGAACTGTCATCCTTTTACACCCTCCAAGTGTTGGCAGAGAACCGTCGGCTATTCACACTCTCCAAGTGTAGGCAAAGAACCTTCGTCCTTTCACACTCTCACAGAGAACCTTCATCCTTTCATACTCTCCAAGTCTAGGCAGAGAACCTTCATCCTTTAACACTTTTCAAGTGTAGATAGAGAACCCTTCGGCTGTTCACACTCCTCTAGTGTCGGCAGAGAATTAGATCTCCTTGAAATATCTTCTCACGAGAAATCTAGAAGGACAAAAGAAAAGAGTGAAGTAATCAGAATTCACAAATGAAGATCCTTACCTTTGAGTAATCAAGTGAACCCTTCACGCTCCAATAGTAAGAACTTTCCTTCAAACACTCTCTCACTCTCTCCTTCAATCTCCCTTCAGTATGCACGAAGACCAATAGACAAAAAGATTGCTTGACAGTTTTAAGTGACCCTTTTATAAGAAAGACATGAAAAACCATCCAAAAACTATAAAATTTCAATTTTGTATGTTCATGATCGTCCCGTACGATCCAATTTTGTACGTATGAATAGTGTAAAAATTGTTGCGTACAACCTCAATATGCATTGGTACGAACTGCCTTCATACCCGATCATCATCCCGTACAATCATGGTTCGTCCAGTACGAACCATTATTCCCAAGGTTCTTTGGGACAAAAATGTAGGATGGATCACAAGTTCAAAGAACGGAGGACATTGTCCTAGGACGAAGGGGTCAATTCATCTGGATGAATAGTTCAAAGTGAGATTCCAGAGGACATCGTCCAGGGATGAACAGGATAATTTATCTGGAAGAATAGTTCAAAGTGAGATACTAGAGGGCATCATCCAGGGATGAACAGGATAATTCATGTGGACGAATAGTTCAAAATGAGATTCCAGAGGACATCGTCCAGGGACGAACAGGATAATTCGTCTGGATGAATAGTTCAAAATGAGATTCTATAGGACATCATCTATAGACGAATAGGATAATTCATCTGGATAAATAATTCAAAATGAGATTCTAGAGGATATCATTCTGGGGCGAACAGGTTAAATCTTCTGGATGATTAAGACTTAGAAAAAATTTGTGCACCCTCTGTTCGTTCCATTTCTCTTTGAGGACTAACTGACCTGATCATTCCGTATGAACATGGTTTGTCCTGTACGATTAATATATTAAAATTGTGAATTTTAAAGCTCTTTGTCAGTGTGTGTGTGTGTGCGCGCTAAGTTGTTTAATTACAATCACATTCTCTCAGACTCAAGTAAAAGAAAAATATATACTCCAAGTTACAAAATATTATAAGCAGATCTTGATTTGAAGTCTTCAATAATCTGGAGTATAATTTCCCTGAAATGTTAGTACACACAAGAGCCAAAAACAAATCTTTTCAAAATGTGTTAGGAGAAAATAATAATCAAAATAATAATATTTGAATCATCAAAACATACAAGTTGCAAGAATGTAAAACATGCAAAGCAGTTGCAAGAATATAAAACATGCAAAGCTAAGTAGCAACTCTTTCAACATGTTTCACTCTTTCTAAATGATGAATTTGTATGTTTGACCTATCTTGAGAAAATGTATAATTATTTTAGGGTCAAATCCAAGAATATCTATCACACTCCAAGTGAAGAAGCCTTTATTTTTTAATAAGAATTCCACATATTCTAGCTTCTATATATTTAAGAGCAGAAACCCAACTTGTACTATTCATAATGAATGCTTATATAATATTTAGATACAAGTTAGGTCTTACAAAGGAGAAGTTCTCTTGGGGATTTCCATGTAACAATATGAATTTTAGAAGTAATTGAAAATAGAATTTTGAATTCCTATTTGAGTTGTAGTGCAACAGAGAGAAAGAGAGAAAACCATTTTTTAGCCATCGGATCGCTTTGACGCTTTTGTAAAAATTTCTTAGATCAATGTATGTGATTCTAATCTTATATCTATTTTTAAATATTTTAAATTTAACTGTTTGATTATCACCAAAATTGGTTTTATTACATTCTTCTCAAATCTATTGAACTTTTACCACAAATTTTCATATTTTATTATATTGATTATCCAAGGCATTTTGACTATCACATTTTGAATTTCATCATGTAGAATAGAATTTACTTTTTTTTATACTATTTTATTGTCTACATACTTTATTTTTAATGCTTACATGTGAGTTTTACTATTTTTTCATAGATTCGTGATCATAAGACTACCTCTATTATTGTGATTTGACTTATGATAATCAGTATGTTGGTCCTTTGTCATGCTTTGAGTTTAGTTGTAGGATTTGGTTACTTGTTGAGCTCTTAAGCTCATTATATATGATTAAATGATTTAATGTCAGGGAAAGGGAGTGAGAGTGTGAGATTGATTAGGATCCTTCAAGTTTAGGCTCTTATTATTTAAACTATTCTTATATGGTTATGACAAAAATAGATGTGGTATAATTATATAAATCATGAGTAGTGTTTGTGATTTTTTATAAAATAAATATTAATATCTTGATTGATAGTTTAATTTTTACTGGTATTTATATTGATAAAAGAAATTAGGCAACTTTGGTTATTATATATTAATAGATAAAAGAAAATAATTCTTCTAAATTAGAATCTAGAGCGTTGCAAATTTGGTATTAGAGTAACGTTGTTGGAAGAATTGATTACTACTAGAGCTATAGAATTTTTTTTGAGTGGCATAGATTAAGTTGCATTATTTTGGCATACATATTTGATTGCATGTGTGAATTTTTTAGATTAAATAAAATTATATAGGTGAATAGTCAAAATGGATTTGTCATAGCTAAATATACCCAATGAGAAATGTAGTGTAGCGTTAGTTCCATCATATAGTATGATCCATTTAGCTATTTTTATATCATAGATAATGGGTGATACATAGAGTAAGCCATCTAAGTGCATAAAAGAAGAGGGAGAAAATCACTTATAAACATTCTATAAGCTTAAATCTCCATTATTTCTAGGAGCTATAGAACCCCGGGTTGTAGAAGACTAGCTACTAAGGAGAGAAAAAATCTTTGACGGCATGCAATATTAACATAATATGAAAGTATCATTAGATGTGCTCCTCTTCTAAGGAGAGGCTAAGAGATGGTGGGTTGGAAAATAGAGAGAGAAATTATAGGGGAAGACTAATATTGAGATTACATAGGATGAGTTCAATGTAATATTCAGGATGTGGGTCATACCTCAATTAGCCTGACAACACATGCAAGAAGAATTTATAAAGTTGAAGTAGGGATGCAAAATTATGATGCAATATGAGATTGAGTATACTACATTGGCTAGATATGCTCCTCACGTAATTCCTACTAAAAAAGTGTTGGAAATTTCTATAAGGGTTGAATAGGAGTTGAGACATCCGCTAATGCCTTTATGAATATGTGAGTTTTTTAAGTTGGTGAAATGGGTCAAATAGATAGAGATTGATTTGATAGCACCATCATGCAGATATGTGGTGGGCTCCATATATGGTGTCAGCAGAAGGAAGAGCATAGATAAAATAAATAGGGATAGAGATAAAGATATTGATTAAAAAGTTTGTTATAGTGATTAAAGGGGATCTAGATAGATAGTTTCTACGAACAGCTATGATGAGTGTATTCATTAAGATTGACAACATTTAGGTTAGTGCTATATATTAATTAGGTATTTTTTATGTGGATAGCAAGGGAATAAGGTAGCAGACTATCCATAGAGAGGAAGGACTAATTCTTGTGCAGGAAAGTCCAAATATACTGAAGGATAAACAACTATAAGAGTGAGAGAATATAGTAAATAGTCGATAAATAGCCTGATGGTTGAGTTGTTAGTGGTAGTCAAAGGGAGTTTGTTATACCGATAGCACTAATAGGTGAAAGTTCATTAGGGATGTTAGGCCCTTATGAACTAGCCCAAGGCTAATTAAGAGAGAGGTGAATTGGTATTTTAAAACTTCTTTCAATCAAAATACAAACCAAATTGAAATTCACAATTTTAAATAAAGGAGCTCAAAATGAGACATTAATTGCAACTTGCCAACTTTATCATCCAGGACGATATAAATATCATCCTGTATGATCAGTGCAATTTAAGCCTAATCAACCAGGATGATTTGGGACGATCAGAAGAAATTTGTTCATATCGTCCAGCATATTATCCTGGCTGATCCTGTGATCATCCAGGATGATTTGATTATGCAATCAAGTCTTACTTGCTTTCCTTAAATATCAGATTAATTTAAGCAAAATTGTGTTGGATCGGTCAGGACCATCTAGGATGATGCCCTGGACGATGCCCTGGATGATGTCCAAAAACTACTAATACCTAAATAGATCTAGCGGCTAATTTTTTTTGTTTTGAGCCTATCATCCTGGCCGATTCAAAATCATCCAAGATGATGTGATATGATGGCTACCATGGCTAAGATGCTCTAATTAGGATTTCTATTATTTTGACAGATCATCCATAATGATGTATGGATCATCTCAAACGATGTGACCAAAAATAGTAAACTCTAAATCAGATGGAAAAATTCCCAAGTGTGTGTGTGTCCAAGGTTACAAAGAAAGTAAGCACCCCTACAGGGCATCACTCAAGAAATAAAAAATTACATCAGTGAGAATTACAAGTAAAACAGTTCTCCTAAATCTTTAGCCTTGAGTGGTGCATCGTAGTCCTGAAAAGTTAATACACACACAAATAAACATAAAATTCAAGTACATACAGGCAACAGAAGTGAACCATAATATTTGTTATCATTAAAAAACATAAACTCGTAAGCTCGAGTTACAACAATCCCCCTATTTTTTATGATGGCAAATATTTCTGGTTGAATTTATAAAATTAAAAATATTTTCTCCATATCTCCCCCTCACTAGAATATCCATAGGAAAAAAATTATTTTAAAATAAATATAAATGCAATTACAAATATAAATACAACAGTATGAGTACAAATATAAGTATAAATACAAATACAAGAGTACGTTCTCCCCCTTCGATATTATCAAAAAGAGAAGGGGCAAAAACAATCAAGACAATAAAAAAATAATTAAGAGACAAAAAATGATCCCTAATCAAGTGAAGACAAAATCAAATATTCTTAAAATGAAAATGTTACCTCTTGATTTTATTCAAAAACTTAGAAGGATTAATTTAACAACGCATAGCCCAGAAAAGGTTAGAAATTTAGAATTTGTTAATCCAAACTCAAGTTCTTTTAAAGGCACAAACTTTTTAATCCAATATCTAAATCAATGAACAAATTTGAGGAAGAAATACTAATTTTTCCAAAACATCTTCCATAAAACATATCTAATAGAAGATTAATGCATGAATTATTGAATTAGGAATCATGATTCTCAAACTCAAATATCGAAAGTATCAAGGGCTTTATTTAAGCTTTAAGAAGTATAAGAATGGTAAGCATTATATTTTGTGGGCTCATTTTATGCCTCTTAATAATTGGTTGGCACACTGCGCATCTTTTGATTTTTGATACACTTTATGTATCTTTTTTTTTTTAATTTGGCGTCATTGAGCATCTTTTATTTTTGGCATCATTGGTCACTTTTTTTTTTTAATATACTACCTTTCTAAAATCTTAAAAATAAAAGTAAACCCATCATATTAACAAAATGAATTATTTGATTAAGAAAATTATGAGGTAGATTCAACAACTTGCAAAAGATTCCTATGCGATAAATAAAATATAAGGAGATGAAAAAAGATCAATTTCAAGATCCACTTTATAATATGATGAAGATTTTGAATCAAAAGTAAAATAATCTCTTTAAGAAGAGAGATAGAGAAACAAATCATGAGTTTTCTTCTTTTGACTGTTTTTAGAGAAGTCAACCACAACTTTTATAAGAATTTAAGAAAAAATAGGAGGTAGCTTTTTCATTTTTTAGAAAAGTGAACGTGTGTGTTGATCAGAGAGAACTTCATAAAAAGGAAAGTAACAATAAATTTAAAATTTTAAAGTAACGAATGAAAAAGGAAAAAATAAACTCAAAGAAAACACATAAAACCAAAAACAAAAAATAAAAAAAAAACATACATAAAAAAATAAACACACAGCCAAGGGTTTAAACATCATCTTGCTCCTGGTCTGATGATTCAGAAGCTAGGTCTGCCCAGGAGATTTTTTGCTTTTCATTACTTGCCCTTTCTATAATTTGCTTAGCTTTAACCTTTTCTTTTCCAGGAAGAGTTCTCAAATTAGGGCACTAATTTTTCATATGTCCAAGTTTTCTACATCCAAAGCAAATAACATCAAAAGAAATCTTAACATTCTTACCATTGTTATCTTTATTCCACTTTTATTGATGCTTATGCTTGTGCTTTAGTGAGCTTTTCAATTTTCTTGATATGATATCGCTTTCGTCACCAACTAAACCTCGTTTCTCCATATTTTCAGCATTTAGCACTATTGTTTCACCTACATCCAAAAATCTTTGATTCAAACTTTACTCGTAGGAAATGAGTGAGCTAATCAAATTATCAATAGAATATTCATTCAAATTTTTTTATTCACAAATAGCAATAACTTTGGCATCAAACTTATCAAGTAGACAATGAAGAATTTTATTGACTTTTTTAGAGTTTGAAAACTCCTTTCCTAAAGTATGTAATGATGTAACAATTTGAATAAATCTAGTATACATGTCTAAGATCATCTCATAAAGTTTCATGAAAAAAAGTTCATAATCATGCATTAAAATATTCAACTTGGATTGCTCAATTTCACTAGTGCCTTTGTAGATGGTGTGTAATTTATCCGAAATTTCCTTACCAGCAGTGCACGTGGAAACAAACATAAAATCTTCATAATTTAAAGCACGGAAAAAATAGTTTAATAATTTAGCATTTAATTGAGCATTAATTTATTCTTCTCTAATCCATTGATTAAAAGGAATATCCATTTTAATTCCATCCATAATACATGGTTGTGCAGAATAACCAGTTAAAATCAAATGCCACATTCGATAATCAATTGATTGCAAGAAAGTAGACATACATTTTTTCCAAAAATCAAAAATAATATTTTCAAATAAAGGTGGTCTGGTGATTGCATAACCTTCTACAATATTATGATTACAAAAATTAGCCATGGATCAAAATTCAAAAGTTTTCAAAAACTATATTTTATGAATCCCGCTCTGATACCACTTGAAAGTTTGTTAGGGATGTTAGGCCCTTATGAACTAGCCCAAGGCTAATTAAGAGAGAGGTGAATTAGCATTTTAAAACTTCTTTCAATCAAAACACAAACCAAACGGAAATTTATCGAAAAGAAAATATAATGCGGAAATTAAATATGGAAATAATAAAGGAAAGAACATATAGATTTATAGTGGTTTTGTTAAACCTTCACCTACGTCCACTCCTCAGAGGCACCCTCCGAGTATTGCACTAAACTCAGTGTCTCTCCTTTAGCCCCCTCAGTTATGCAGAGAATCCCTTACAAAATCCCTTCCACCTTCCCCAGTGCGGCCCTTGACACCAAAAAGATGTTCTTCTTCCCAGAACCTCCCTCAAGACAAGCCTTGAATCCAATGGTACTAAGGTGAAAGCTTGCCAGAGCAATCGTGTGGAATCTCCCTCCACACTCCCTTGAAACCCCCTCCAAGGATCTTCTCCCTCTCTCAAACTCCACCCTTTCCTCTCTCTCTTTCAAGCTCTCTCTTTAAGTTCCCTCCAAAAGAATGAAGATACAATGGCTGCCAAAGACACATACTAAGTGTCTTGTCAAAGTTTAAATAGAGGAGATCAAAATGAGCTCATTAATTGCAACTTGCCGACTTTATCATCCAGGATGATATAAATATCATCCTATCTGATCAGTGCAATTTAAGCCTAATCAACCAGGATGATTTGGGACAATGTGAAGAAATTTGTTCATATCATCCAGCATATCATCCCGGCCGATCCTGTGATCATCCAGGATGATTTGATTATGCAATCAAGTCTTAATTGCTTTCCTTAAATACCAGATTAATTTAGGCAAAATTATGCTGGATCGGCCAGGACGATCCAGGATGATGCCCTACACGATGCCTGGATGATGTCCAAAATAACTAATACCTAAATAGATCTGGTGGATGATTCTTTCTGATTTGAGCCTATCATCCTAGCCGATATGAAATTGTCCAGGACGATGTGATATGATGGCTATCATAGCTAAGATGCCCTTATTAGGGTTTCTATTTTTTTGATAGATCGTATAGGACGATGTATGGATCATCCCGGACGATGTGACCAAAAATAGTAAACTCTAAATTAGATAAAAAAATTTCCAAGTTTGTGTGTGCAAGGTTACAAAGCAAGCAAGCACCCCTATAAGGCATGACTCAAGAAATAAAAAATTACATCAGTGAGAATTACAAGTAAAATAGTTCTCCCAAATCTTGAGCCTTGAGTAGTGCATCGTAGTCCTAAAAAGTTAATACACACACAAATAAACAGAAAATTCAAGTATAGACAGGCACCAGAAAGTGAACCATAATATTTATTATCATCAAAAAACATAAACTCGTAAGCTCGAGTTGCAACAATAGAACATACTCCAATGATGTCATGTGAGTGCAACTTGAAGTTTTTAGAAGATTTATAGCAATCTAAGAGTTCTATTAGTAAGAAATTTATTTGAATGATTGAATGTCATATTTCACACATAAGTAAATGACCTGCAATATAATGAATTGTATGAATATATGATTTGATTCAAGTCTAGATCATATGGCTTTATTTTATATTGATTCTTACGCATGAATCCTTAAGGGAATTATTGGGGATAATATTTTTTCTAAGGTGGGTAGATTGTAACAATCTGAATTCCTATAAATTATAAAAAATGAAAATATTTTGAATTCTTGTTTGAATTGCAGTACAACGGAGAGAAAGGGAGAAAGTCAATTTTTTTGCAGTCGGATTGCTTTGTCTCTTTTGTATAAATTTATCATATCACCCTCAGTGATTCTAATCCTATCTCTATTTTCAACAATTTTTATTATAACTATTTAATTCTCTACATAATTGATTTAATTTCATTTACTTTGAATTTATTAAACTTTTATTGTACAACTTTTTATATTTTATCATACTGATTATCCTAGGCATTTTAAATATAACATTTGTTATATTTTATCGGATAAAATAGAAGATATTGATTTATGGTCTGTAGACTTTATTGTTAGTTCTTATGGTATGTGAGCTTTGTTATTTCTGCATAGATTTATAATCATAATTTATAATCATATGACTATTGTTACTATTATGATTTGATTGTTGACTTACATATATCTCCTTTGTCATGCTTTGAGTCTAGTTGTATGATTTGGTTACTTGCTGGTCTCTTGAACTTATTATATGTAGTTAAAAAATTTCAAGCCAGTGTAAGAGAGCAGGGATTTAAGATAGATCAAGATCATTCAAGTATAGGTTCTTATTATTTAAGTTATTCTTTTATGTTCATGATAGAGTAGTGATCTAATTGTATAGATATTGAGTAGTGTACATCATTTTTTGGGAAATAAATACAGATGTATATATTGATGTTATGATCTATAATTTTATTTTTATGAGAAGTTATATTAACAAGAGGTAGGAGCTTTAGTTATTATATATTAAAAGATAAAAGAATAATTCTTCCAAAAATTTTAAATCTTATGGTCACCAATAAGATTGGTTTAGTTTGCCTAGTGTAAAATGATTATGTTACTTACTGATTTTCACACTCCACATTGATTCTGATTAGAGTTAGGAGCTTTAACATAATGTGTAACACAAAAGTAACACCTCTAAAGGCTGACTAACGGGGCCTCCCAAAGATGGCATTGTATGTTAACCCTATAAATTGAATTGAGTGAGTTACTTTTCAAAGGAATTCCCTAATTGTGACATCGAGAGTTATTATTCCTTCTATTTATATTGATCAATTATCAAACATGTATAATGTCAAAATAACAAGTTAAAGCTTCTCTTTAACTAGGTTCATACTGAGAAAGGTGGAGCATAATAATACATCAATGAATATCCCATTGCCAATCATAATTCTCAAAACATTGGTGAAGACTTGTTTAGATAGTAACATTCCATTGTCAATGGTTTTAAGTTTACTAATAATTTGATAATTATTTGGTTATTACATTTGTATTGGTTGACCCATAATGGGAGTGGTGTACTCAAGGGTTGGTTAGTTTAGTATGAATTGGGCAAAATAGCCTTGTCGCATTAGCCATCAGATTTCTTCTTTGAGTTTTTCATAGTTCAATAGTGTGTTCATGACTTTGATGTAAATGGAAATATTACTATTAATTTCTAAGGTTTAGTTTTAATGAATTCTACCATTTAAACATTTCTTTGTCTAAGTTTTCCATAAGGATGTTAATGTGGTATGCATTGATCATTGTAAACTCCTTTTACGGTAAAGGCTCACATCAATGATGTGATTGTCAGAGGGGTGGTCCTGGTTCCCTTATTGTTCTCATATTTTTTATTAAGATGGTTTTTTAGCACTTCTTAGTGCATTATAACACTTACTAGTGGGGTGCTTGAATTTCTTTTGATTGGCATTTACTGGCCTCTTTAGCTATGATTTTTGCCTTCATATGGTTGGTCAATCTAGTATATGAACATACAATACCTTACATCAATTATGAATAAAAGATTACAACTTGAGCTCCTGAGTTTATGTTTTTGATGATAACAAATATTGTGGCTCATGTATTTATGTCTTCTAGTATTTATATTCTATATTTGTTTTTATATGTACTAACATTTCAAGAACACCATGCACCATCCAACGATGATTCAAAACTCAAGATTGGGTAGAATACATTATGTTGTAAAGAATTTAAAATATTCATTGATTTATTTTTTATTCTTGAGTCAAGCCCTATAAAGGTGTTTTCTAGCATGGTGGCCATGTACATACACTCAAGGGAGTAAGATTGGTTTGAAATTATATATTCAAATTTATGAATTAATCGTACTATATTATTTATATTATATTGTACAATCAGCTCATCAAAATGACTAATTTTGATATTAATGCAATTTGAACTGATCATGCTATAAGATTCACATTATATAGGATGATCCATAAAAATTATCGAAATAGATGCCAATCATAATTTATGTATTATTTTATAATTCAAATTTTATTCTCATCATACCAAATGATCTTTATCGTATTGTACAATCGATGATAACCATGCCTAAATTGATCCCATGATTAGGAGCTTAATCAAGAGAAAAATGATCAATCTTATGGCACAGGATGACTAGAGATGATCATATGGGATGATTTGATTCCTGCATGGTATGATATTTAATTACCGCTTATAGTATGGGATAATTAGCTATGTGTTTGTCTTAATCATACTGGATGATATTCTCAATCATACAGGATGATATTCTCAATCATATGGGATGATAAATATAAGCAAATGAATTGATTGTATATGGCAATACTATTCAAATTAGATGAAAGAGCTATTTTTGAACTAATTATACATGACGATCCTAAGATCGTACTAGATGACCAGTGTTGCCAGAATTGAGTTTCTAGGGTTTCAAAGCCCTCTATTTAAGCTTTCTTAGAAGACTCAGTATGTGTTTTTAGCATTCATTGAGTCAATTTTCTTTTGGAGAAAACTTAAATTGAGAGCCTTGTGAAAGTGCTTTGATGGAACTTGAAAGTTCGACAGGGATGTTAAGCCCTTATGAACTGGTCCCAAGGCTAACCAAGAGGGGGTGAATTGATATTTTAAAAAACCTTTCGATCAAAACATAATCTTAAAATATTAACCAAGATTTACCATAGAAATTAATGTGCTGAAATTAAATGCCAAAATAGTAATAAAGAACACAAAAAGTTATAGTGGTTTGGTCAACCCGACTTACGTCCACTCCTCCAAGGCACCCTCCGAGTATGCACTAAACTTAGTGTCGCTCCTTTTTCCCCCACAGTAAGGCAGAGAAGCCTTTACAAACCTCCTTTCCACCAACCCAGGTGAGGTAGAGAACCTAACTCCTTTTGCTTCCTCTACAAGCAGGCAGAGAACCCAACACCTTTTGATTCCTCCTGAAGTAGGCAGAGAACCTTGATCAGATACTGAAGTAGACCTCTCTAGAACCCCCAAGGAACTAAGGATGATGATTGGAGAAGATGATGATAGATCCTTGCTTGGAGCAACCTTTGTGAAATCCCTCACAAACTCCCCCTCATAAGATCCTCTCTCTCTCCCTTGCTCTCCCTCTCCTCTTAGCTCTCTCAAGTCAGAATAGTAGCAAAAGATACTCTCTTGAAAGAAATAAGAGGTCTTGAATAAAAGAGCTTCGGAATAACTTTGAATTGCAATAAACTGACTTTATCATCCAAGACGATATAAATATTATCTTATAAGATCAGTGCAAATTAAGCTCAATTAGCCAGGATGATTTTGGATAATCATAAGGTTTATATTCATATTATCTAGGCTAATAGTATATCATCCTATATAATCAGTATAAATTGTTGAATATCATCCAAACAATTATACTAAATAGATGCCTGGATGATGGAAATATAGCTTGATCATCCAGGCCGATCTCACGATCATTTTGAATGATTAGTTTAAATACATGAAAAGCATCCAGAGCATTTCCCTGAATAGCAGTTGGCTGATGTTTGGTCATCCACAGATAACTAAGGTTTGTGAACTGATCGTCCCAGCCAATCCTGCGATCATCTAGGATAATATGATCAAGCAATCAAACCTTAATTACTTTTCTTAATTACCAGATTAATTTAGGCATAACTATGTTGCATCATCCAAGATGATGTCCTGGATGATATCCAAAAATAAACAATACCTAAATAGATCTGGCGGTTGATTCTTTCTAATTTGATCCTATCATCCTGATCGATACGAATATTATCTAAGACGATGAGCTTAATGATGGCACTTAACTAGGATGCCCTAATTAGGGTTTTTATTTTTAATTGATCATCCAGGATGATTTGTGAATCATCCCAAATGATGTGACCAAAAATAGAGAACTCTAAAAATAGTCAAAAAATTTCCCCCAAGTTTATGCAAGGTTACTTAGCATTAGGAACCACATCGTTTATAAAAGACTCAAGAAAGGGAAAAGTTTACAAACTAACTCTGATCTATTCTACCCAATCTTGAGCAACTTCAAATTACAGTTTGATCTTGTGGACCTGAAATGTTACTAGGCAAGGCAGTCGTAGAGAAATAGAAGTGCTTGCTATCATCAAAATTATATTCCCTAAAAAATAGATTTGCAACAATGTGCTAAGCCTCTTATACCAAGCTCTTGGTCCCTATTTTAATCCATATAAGGCCTTTTTTAATTTGAAAATATGATTTGAAAATCGGGAACTCTCAAAACCTAAGGGCTGCTCTACAAACACATCCTCTTTTATTACCCCATTTAAAAAAGGCACTCTTCATATCCATTTGGTAAAGCTTAAATCCCTTATAATAGGTAAATGCTAGTAGCACTCTAATGACTTTCAATCTAGCTACAGGGGAAAAGGCCTCCTCAAAATCAATCCCTTATATTTGGTTGTACCCCTTAGCTATCAATCTTGCCTTATTACTAACCACCACGCTAGAATTATTCATCTTATTCTTAAAGACCCATTTGGTTCCAACAATACTTTTTCCATTTGGTCTTTATATAAGCTCCTAAACATCATTCCTAATAAATTGATTTAATTCCTCTTGCATAGCTAAGATCCAAAACTCATCATATAAGGCATGATTAATGTTGGTGTGTTCAGTCATTGAGATAAATACAGAGTAGTTCACTTCCTTTCTAAGTCCATGCCTAGTCCTAACACCATCAAAGGGGTCTCCTAAGATCAGTTCTTTATGATGACTCAAAGAATATCTCCAATCCCTTAAGTAAAGTGTGTGTAGGATCAACTCTTTCCTTTAGATTTGAATTTTCTACACCTTGGATAGTCTCTCCTAATCCTTCAGTGATTTCGGATTTTACTCTCTTCTCCAAATTTTCAACTCCTTTGGAAATCTCTCTAACACCATCTTCATCCTCAATTCTAGACTTCTTAGGATCAGATTCATCAAACACTACATGAGCAGTCTCCTTCACCACCAATATCATTTTATTAAACACCCTAAAGGATTTCCCAACACTTGAGTAACCTAACAACACTCCATCAAATTTTGGGTCAAATTTTCCTGTGTGACTTCCCATTATTATGAATGAAAACCTTACAACCAAAGACATGGAGCTGGGAAAGGTTAGGTGTTCTACCCTTAAGGATCTCATAGGGTGTCTTATCAAGTTTGGCTCTAACATTCACCCTATTCAAAACATAACAAGCTGTGTTTACCGCTTCAGCCCAAAAGTATTTTGGAAGTGAATACTCATTAAGCATGGCTCTAGTAGCCTCAACTAAGGTCCTATTCATCCTTTCAGCTACCCCGTTCTGCTGAGGGGTCTTAGGAGCTGAGAAGTTATGACTAATCCCTTTATCCTAACAAAAGTCTCCAAATCTTTCATTTTCAAACTCTCCCCTATGATCACTATGGATGGTCAAGTTCTCATAACCTAACTTTTTCTGAACCCAAGTGGAAAAGGATCTAAACTAATCAAAAGTCTCACTCTTATGTGATAAAAATTTAATCCAAGTAAATCTTGAGTAGTCATCAATAATCATAAATCTATAGACTTTCCCCCTTAAGCTGGTAGTGCTAATGGGTCCAAAAAAATCCATGTAAAGGACTTATAAAGGTTTAAAGGTGTTAATGTCCTTAATGGAGTGGAAAGAGGATTGGACTTGCTTTCCTAGTTGGCAGACATCATAAAGGTGCTCTTTAAAAAAATTAAGCTTGGGGACACCCCTAACTAGGTCTTTTTGAGTCAATCTCTTAAGGGCTTTCATATTAGCATGATATAATCTCTTATGCCACAACTAAGAATCATCAGCAACAGTTTTTAAGCAAAATAAAGTAGCACATTCAATATTATTTAAGTCAAGCATGTAAACATTATTGATCTACTTTTCATGTAAAATAGTGTTATTATTTAAGCTTATAATGTAAGTGTTTGCCAAGAATTTTATGATGAAGCCCTTATTATAAAGCTGACTGATGTTGAGCAAGTTCTTTTTTAGTTCATCTACAAGTAAAATAATTTCAATCAAAAAGTTTTTAGAATTTTTTATTACACCTAAGCCCACCACTTTCCTAGTGGTGTTATCTCCAAGAGTAATCTTGCCTCATATCCTAGTCTCCAACAAAATGAATTGATTAGCATTTCCAGTCATATGTCTTGAGCATCCGTTGTCCATGTACCACATGCTCTCATGAGGCCTTTTGTGAGAGTTTGCCTATAAAATATCAAATGTTAGATTTAGGAACCCAAACAAGTTTGGGCCCCTTCTTATGAAAAGAAGAATGCAATGCATTTATGTTATGCCGTGAAACATACAATTTTGGTCTCTACACCTAATATGTACTATGGTGAATAGTGCAAGTGTGTGAAATGTGTCCTAACATGTCATAAAAAACATCTAACTCTAGGAAAAGGATTTACTAATCTGCTTGGGTTATAATGCCTCTTCCTCTCTTCCTAGGTTTTGGCTTTAGATTAAGTGTTGATGTATTCCAATTTATCTCAAGTGTATTCAATTTAGCTTTAAACCTCAAGTTAGCACTTTTTAAAATAGCATTATCAACATTCAAATAGTGCTCTTTATGCTCATATTCTTTAATATAAGTTTTAAAATCAGATTCAAGTGAGGTGTAAGATGCTTTCAAAGAATCATGCTCAATAATCAAATCAGAATGTTTTTTATTTAAATTATCAAATTCATCAAGTAAAGATATGTGATTGCTATCAAGTATAGTGTGATCTTTACTTAAACTTTCATGCTCTTTTTGTAAATTTAAAAACTCCAATTTTAAACCAGCATCCGATTTCTTAAGTTTCTTATATGATGCATGAATTTTTTCAAAAATTTCAAGTAATTGATTATAGGTTGGTTCACATACCTCTTCTTGATCAGATTGACTAAGATGATCACCCATTAAGCACAAATTTGTTATCTCTTCTTCAGCTTCAGTCTCAGATGAGTCAAATGTAAAATTTGCCTAGAAAGCTTTTTGGTACTGCTTATTGTCCTTCCTTTTCTTAGGTTTCTCCTCATCCTTTCCCTTGCTTGGGTGTTCCTTAATTATAGGACAATCAGCTTTAACATGTCCAGGCTTCTTGCATTCAAAATAAACAACATCAAAAGAACTTTTATAATTTTTGCTATCCTTACCTCCTTTCCACTTCTGATGATACTTGTTGTTCTTCCTTAAAAATCTTTTAAATTGCATAGTGATGAAGGCAACATCATCATTTTCAGACCTGGAAGAATTAATGCCCATGTTGTTGGCCTTCAGTTTCATAGTTTTCTTCTTTTTTTGTCACCTATATCAAGATTTATTTGATTCACCCCTTACTCGTAAGTAATGAGTGATCTAAGTAAATTATCAATAGAATAATTATTTAAATCTTTAGATTCAGTAATTATAGTGATCTTAGCATTAAAAGAAGAAGTCAAGCATCTCAAAATTTTATTTACTCTTTCATAATTAGTTAGCTCTCTTCCTAAAGCATGCAATGAGAAAATAATTTGAGTAAACCTAGTGTACATGTCAGAAATTGATTTAGAATATTTCATACGAAAAAATTTTGTAGTCATGCAACAAAATATTCAACCTAGATTAGTTAACTTCATTAGTTCCTTCAAAAGTTACACACAATCTATTCTAAATTTCTTTACCAGTTCCACAAGTTAAAACATGCATATAATCTTTAGATTTCAAAGCACAGAAAAAATAGTTTAAGTATTTTGCATTAATTTGTGCTAAATCTCTTTCATCAAAACTCCATTCGATAAAAGGAAGTTTAGTTTTAATGCCATTAATTTTACGAGAAGGAGGTGTATAACTTTCTTTAACAAGCATCCACATACGATAATTAAGCAATTGTAAAAATGTAGACATGCGAGTTTTCTAAAAATCAAAAGGAATATTGTCAAATAAAGGTGGCCATGTAATAGAATATCCTTCTGTACTATTACGATTACCAAAGTTAGCCATCAATTAAAATTTAAAAGTTTTCAAAAATTAGATTTTATAAAACCCGCTCTGATACCACTTGAAAGTACCTTGATGGCACTTGAAAGTTCAACAAGGATGTTAAGCCCTTATAAATTGATCCCAAGGCTAACTAAGAGGGGGGTGAATTAGTATTTTAAAAAATCTTTTGATCAAAACACAATCTTAAAATAAAAACTAAGATTCACCATAGAAATCAAAGTGCAAAAATTAAATGCAGAAGCAGTAATAAAGAACACATAAATTTATAGTAGTTCGGTCAACCCGACCTACGTCCACTCCCCAGAGGCGCCCTCCGAGTATTGTACTAAACTTAGTGTCTCTCCTTTTGTCCCCACAGTAAGGCAAAGAAGCCTTTAAAAACCTCCTTTTCACCAACCCATGTGAGGCAGACCCAACTCCTTTTGTTTCCTCCAAAAGCAGGCAGAGAACCCAACTTTTTTTGCTTCCTCCTAAAGCAGATAGAGAATCTTGATCAGATGCTTAAGTAGACCTCTCTAGAACCCCCAAGGAATTAAGAATGATGACTAGAGAAGACAACGATGGATCCTTGTTTGGAGCAACCTTTGTGAAACCCCTCACACACTCCCCCTCACAAGATCCTCTCTCTTTCCCCCTTAATCTCACTTTCCTCTTAGCTCTCTCAGGTCAGAACAATAGCAAAAGATACTCTCTTAAAAGGAACAAGATGACTTAAATATAAGAGCTTCAAAAATAGCTCTTAATTGTAACAAACTGACTTTATCATCTATGACGATATAAATATCATCCTGTACAATCAGTGCAAATTAAGCTTAATCAGTCACGATGATTTAGGACGATCAAAAGGTTTTTGTTCATATCATCCAGGCCGATAATATATCATCCTGTATGATCAGTATAAATTATTGAATATCGTCTAGACAATCGTACTGAATGGATGTCTAGAAGATGGAAAAATAGCTTGATCATCCATGCCGATCTCACGACCATCCCGAATAATTAGTTCAAATCTATGAAAACATCTAGAGCATCACCCTGAATAGCAGCTAGCCTATGTTTGATCATCTAGGTACAATTAAGGTTTATGAACTGGTCATCCCGGCCGATCCTGCGATCGTCCAGTATGATATGATCAAGCAATCAAACCTTAATTGATTTTCTTAATTACTATATTAATTTAGGCATAATTGTATTGCATCATTCAGAATAATGTCCTAGATGATATCCAAAAATAAATAATACCTAAATAGATCTGGCAGCTGATTCTTTTTTATTTGAGCCTATCATCCAGGACGATGAGCTTAATGACGGCTTCCTTAACTAGGATACCCTAATTAGGGTTTCTACTTTTAACTGATCATCCAGGATAATTTGTGGATCATCCCAGATTATGTGACCAAAAATAGAGAACTCTAAAAATAGTAAAAAAATTTCTCCCAAGTGTGTGTGGGCAAGGTTACTTAGTATTAAGAATTACATAATTTACAATAGACTCAAGAAATAGAAAAGATTATAAACTGACTCAGACCTAGTCTACCCAATCTTTAGTTGGTTCAAATTATACTTTAATCTTGTGGACCTGAAATGTTTGTAGGAAAAGCAATCGTAGAGAAATAAAAGTGTTTACTATCATCAAAATTATATTCCCTGAAAAATATATTCGCAACACCTTGAGCTTGAGAGAGGAAAGGATGGAGTTTAAGAGAGGAAGATGATCCTTATGGGTTTCAAGGGAGTGTGAGAGAGATTTTTATATGGTTACTCTGGTGAACTTGCACCTAAGTATCATGATAGTCAAGGTTTTGGAAAGAAGAAGATCTCTTTGGTATTAAAAGACCTAGAACCTCCACCACACCAGGGAAGGTGAAAGTGATTCAAGGTTCTCTACCTTCACTAGGAGGGTGATAAAGGATTTCAAGTTCTCTTCCTTCACTAGGAGGGTGAAAAAGGATTTTAGGTCCTCTGCTACTCTGGGTTGGTGAAAGAGATTCTATAAGGGCATCTTCGCCTAGATGTGGGGGTTAAAGAAGAGCTACTAAAGGTTTAGGGTAATAGAATGGAAGTTTCTGAGGAGTAGATGTAGGTCATGTTGGACTGAACCACTATAAATTATGGTTTATTTATTTTTATTATTTTTTATTTTTTCATTTTTCTATGATTTATTATGTGATTGATAATTTTGATTTATTTTGTTCTTGTGAATTTATTTGCTTCTGTAACAATTGTTAAAAGTGTCTAATTTTAGTTTTTAAAAAAGTTTAAAAATATTTTTTATTAAATTTTTTTTAAAATTATCAATTTAGCCCCCTCTTAGTTAGCCTTGAGCTTATTCTTAGAGGTTTAACAACCTTCACAAACTTTCAAGTAGTATCAGAGTGGATTCAAAAACTAAGTTTTAAAAACTTTTGAAAAATAATTAATGGCATACTTTAAAAATTATAATATTGCATAAGGATATTCAATCACCAACCACAATTATTTAAAAATATTTCTTTTAACTTTTGAAAATATGTATTACTACTTTCTTACAATCAATAGATTATCAAATGTGGCATATGATTCAAACTAGCTATTATGTACCATCACATATTATAGAATGAGTCAAAATTATTATTGCTTTTATTGAGGGGAGTAGAGTATAAAAACAAACTTATGCTCAATTAAATAATAATTGTTTGAATTATTTCTTTTTTGTTATGAATTCTAAAGATTATGTTGACTATAACGGCAAAACCACCAACTCGCCTACGATCGGACACGATGATTCGCCCACCGACATACTCACGACATAATCGCTCAAATCAACTCACACTCATGAAATAAAATAAACCCCTCTCCCATTCGGACAGACACGCACATACACGCACAAAAATCACAAGGGAGAAAAAGGGGTTTGTGACTTACCTCTTGCTCCGACGTTGATGCCGCGAGCTCTCTGCCCTAGCTGACTCCTACGGCACCCATCGCCCTCCCGCCTGAGCCAATGCCGATCACGCCGCAGACCTTCCATCGCTCCTACACCGATGAACCCCACCGACGCCTGCCTGGTCTCCGCTTCCACCATGTGTGCCTCCGACCTAGCCCGATCGGGTCTCCTTCCAGATCCGCCTATCTCCCTCTCCCTCTGTTATTTCTATTATCTAATAAATATTATATAAGATATACATTATATATTATATAAGATATAAGATATAAGATATATATATATTAAATTTAAACTCAAATAGGACTCATATTTAAACTCAAATCAATCAATATAAAATACCTGAATTAGACTTGAATTGGAACATTATACAATGAGTATGATATAATGTTTAAACTAAAATTATAAATTACAAAATTATGAGGTCTAAATGAAATGCAAATGGGTACTAATAAAAGAATCCCTTCTATCCGGCAATCCTCTTCTTAAAATAATTTTATGTTGAATGGTCTAATTCCCTTATTGAAAGTAAATATTAAATGAAGCCAAGCTGTGTTAAGGAAGAGGTGGGGTTGGTCCATATCTTGGTAGGTGAAGACAATAATGAATGTTGTAATGTGAAGGAGAAGAGGAATTTTCAATGAAAGCTCATTTAGAGAAAATCTTGATATGTAAGGTGAAGAGATTCTCATAGACTTAGTTCATAAAAGAAGACAACAATAAGGACAATAGTGTGAGAAGTTTTATTCATATGCATGATTTTCCTTGTGATAGATTCACTTTTATGAGTCCAAGGACTAATCTCCAAAATACACTAGTACTCACTTGTAAATGGGAGAAGAGAATTCGTAGTGCCTACAACAACTAGCCTACAAGCAAAGACACGATCTCCTACGGGAAAGAATAGGAGAAATTATAGCAGATAAGATAATTTTCCTACGAACACTAGCACAATCTCCTAATGCCTATTGAAAAAGCATTCCTGGAAACTTATGTAAAGAATATCTTCTATATGCTACAAATGAAACCTAAATAAGAACAACGCCACCGGATCCGCAACATGTGTGCAAGCGGATAGAAGCCGTTTGTAAGCCCCTAAAATGAAGTTTTGGGCATTTCCTAAATAAAATCGCTCTCACATAATGGATTATATTTAAATATTTTAAAATGTCCCTTATGTATTAAATATTATCCATTAAACTAAATTCATCCCTGCATGTGATCCGACATACCTATTAAAGTTACAAACATAAATAGTCGAGAATGCTGCGCAGGGTCAAATGCTACAACCTGCATGTGCTCCGATCGTCGAATATAAATGTCAAATCCAATGATCCGAGAATGTTGTGTGGGTTAAATATTCAAGTTTCATCCTCCTCCTTGAACGGACTAGAGTCGACATGACTTGAATAACAAAATGCCTCCCAAAATTCTACAAAAATACAAGCGACCTTAACTTCACCTTTGTTGACAGAAAATCTCAACCAGAGGGGTCAAATCTCAAATCAAATAAAAACTTAAATCCTTGAAATGAAATCTTTCACTTAAAAACTTGAAACTAAAATCATCCACCTCCCTCAATCGTTTGTCGGGGGTGATAAATTTGAAATTAACCTCAGCTCACAAAGAGCAAATGTTGTGTCGGGTGTATCACTATGATTCATCCTCAAACAGACTCCTGCCAACCGGGACGTGGCACGTGCCCTCTAATCGGGTGGTTTTGCCGCAAAATGGCACCATTATATTACGATCACGGCCAAAGACCATATGTTCCCTAAAGGCGTTAAACCCTTGAGCGATGAATCATAGGGTATATTCGATAAGGCATAAAACCCTCTATCAGCTAAGGTGGATACATATATATCCCCTTAGACAAATACCAACCCAGGTCTATAAGGTATTCTTGGATGAAGCAACCCATGGCTGCCGACAAGGTGCCTTTTATCAGGTTGGGTCGACTACCTCCTCTGACTAAGTAGACCAGGGATCATGACAGCCCAGGACGACGGAACCATGGGATCTTTATCGGGCTCATCTTCATTCCCCCACCACCAGTTTTAAGTTTATAGTGATAAATTCTAAATTTAAAACTTCAAAATTTAAACCCTAAAACTATTGATATTATATGACAGGTTTATAACATATTCGACCCCTTTAACGACTAGCCTTAATCAAAAGTTCTCTCCTATTATTGGGAGGGGTAATTAACTATAGGGGCTTGCGCCTATAGGAAACCAGAACTCATATCAAGAAGTCCTCATAAATTGAGGGTGAAATCTCTGGGTAGTGTCTTATCTAAAACCCAATCTTCCTTCTGAAAATTCCCCCGGGGTCACACCCATACAAAATGGAATTTTTGGAGCCCACAGATTTCTGGCGATTCTGTTGGGGATTGGTTTCTCTTTCCATCTTTGGCTAGTCTTCTAAGTGCTATAGTAGCAGCAAACATAATAATAATACCGAGCTCTATACGGTGAACTTCATGATGTGACATTTGATCCTTATGTCCAAAAATTCATCACTGAAATCCTGATAGAGGTAAAAGCAATCATCCGATAGAGGAAAAAGCAACCATCTTCTTTGATGGTAAATCGAAGAAAGAATCAAAATATATACGGTGAGCATCGGGGTGTGACACTTGAACGCATATCCAAGAATTCACCGCTGAAAGGTCCCAACATAAGGTAAAATAAATATGGAGATCAACATCTCTAGATAAAAAAAATATGCAATATAATTGTGTGACATCTAGTGTGTACCCCTAGAGATCCACCATTAAAATAAATTATCAAAAGTGGGTCCCAAAGATGGCCCCTACATACAATATTCTCAATGGTCGACATCTTGAAGAATCCTTTAAGAAATCTCATCGCTTTTCAACTAGATCTTTTAGGACTAAGGAAGATCCACGCCTGACTTTCATCAGTGCCCTTCTACCTAAACAGCAAGTAAAAGAAATAAAAGAATTTATTTATGAATTAAGAGATAACTTTGCCTGGACATATGCTGAAATGTCCGACTTATCCTCTGATATAGTTGTTCACAAATTAGTAATCAAACTAGGTGCAGTACCTGTTTAGCAAGCTCCAAGACGAATAAGGTTGAAGATTGAAGAATAAGTGATTGCAGAAACCAAGAAGCTTATTGAAGCAGGATTCATTCGAGAAGAAAAATATGCTGATTGGATAGCCAATATTGTAGCGGTGAAAAAGAAGAATGGACAAATTCGCATATGCATCAATTTTCGGGATCTTAATAAGGCATGTCCAAAAGACGACTTCCCACTTCCAATATTAGAACTGTTGGTTGACAATACATCTAATTATGATGTATTCTCATTTATAGATAGATCGTCGGGATATAACCAAATCAAAATGGCACCTGAGGATGAAAAGCATACATCTTTCAGGACTTCTATCAGCATATTCTGCTATACAGTCATGCCCTTTGGCTTGAAGAATGTAGGAGCTACATACCAAAGAGCTATGACGTATATATTTGATGAGCTTATTCACTAGAAGGTTCAATATATGTGGATGATCTTGTTGTCAAAAGTACATAACGAAAATATCACCTTAAAGATTTGAGAATTGTATTTGAAAGGATCAAAAAAATTAATCTCAAATTGAACACATTCAAATGTGCCTTCGAAGTTTTTTTCAGGAACATTTCTTGGTTACGTTGTACGGCACAGAGGAATTGAGATATATTATAACAAAGTCAAGGCAATCATAAAAATGCCGCCTCTGAAAAGTCTCCGTCAACTTCGTTCTTTACAAGGACAACTTGCATTTATATGGTGGTTCATCTCAAATTTATCAGATAGATGTCAACCATTTGCAAAGCTGATGAAGAAAGATGTTCATTTAAAATGGGATAATGAATGCCAAGAAGCTTTTGATAGTATCAAGAAATATTTGTTAAGCCCGCCCATCCTGGCAGCACCAATTCCAGGGAAGCCTCTTATCCTATACACCGCAGCGTTGGAAGAGTCCCTTGGAGCACTGCTAGCTCAGCACAATGAAGAAGCAAAAGAAAATACACTCTACTACATCAATTGAAGATTGATCGGGGCAGAAATACGCTACTATCCAATTGAGAAATACTATTTAGCATTGATTTTTGCTGTCCAAAAGCTCCACCACTATATGCTATCTCATAAAATAACATTGATATCAAAGATTGATCCGCTGAAGTTCTTGATGACAAGATCAGCATTTACAGGTCGCCTAGCCAGGTGGGCAGTGATACTTCTGCAGTTTGAAATCACGTATGTCCCCCAAAAAGCAGTGAAAGGGAAAGTATTAGCAGATTTTCTGGCCGCACATACCGTTCCTATAAACTCGCCGCTCAATGATGATCTGTCAGATGAATAAATTCTAGTTGTTCTAGAAGAAGAGAAATCACAAATATGGGCAATGTATTTTGATGGTGCATCATCAATTAATCCTGCCCAACCTCCAAACCTCCCCAAAGCTCGAGCCGGCATCGGTCTCATTTTCATAGCGCCAAATAAAGGGATAATGAGATTCTCATTTGGTTTAACCGAACCTAGAACTAACAATGAAGCAAAATATGAAGCTTTAATAGCGGGTCTTGAGATCGTTATTTCAATGGAAATTCAAAACCTCAAAATTTTTGGTGATTCTCAACTCATTATAAATCAAGTACTGAGTATTTATAAAATTGGTAGAATCGGGTTGATTTACTATCATCGACGATTTCTCGAGCTCATGAAGCAAATTATAAATGTCACATTAATTTAAGTATCTCGAGCTTATAATAGTAAGCCAGATTCTTTAGCAAAACTTGCTAAAGAAATAACGAGCATGAATGATGAGCCAGTCCTGATTAGTGTCAACACTCATAGAGTACAAGAGCCAACATTTCTATGTTCCCCGCAGGAAGAGGGGTCAACAAATCCAAGCCAGCAGGATACAACTTCAGTTGTTCCTCAATCTCCCCAACAAATTATTCCTGAAAATCAACAAGATAAACCTCAGATGTTTACAGTAAGAAAATTTGGTAGAACCTCTGAGTATTGGCTTGAATGCCTAAAAATTGAAAAGCAAAATGACTGGAGGCAGCCTTTTATTGACTACTTCAGAGAAAGCAAACTCCATGAAGACAAATCATTAGCTACGTAGATCAAGAAGAGAGCATTGTGATGTACGTTTGTCAATAATACGCTATATCGAAGGTCATTTGAGCAAATGTGGCTATGATGCTTAGGAAAAGATGAAGCTGATAAGGTTATTTCTGAAGTTCATGAAGGACTGTGTTGCACATCAATCAGGTCCTAAAATGGCCATTAAAGTTAAAAGAATGGGTTATTACTAGCCATTAATGGTAAAGGAATGTACAAATCATGCAGATATATGCCACGAATGTCAAATTCATGGCAATATTATACATCAACCTCCAAATCTTTTACATCCCACTATAGCATCCTGGGCATTTGAATGTTTTGGGGACAGATGTAATAGGGCCCATTGATCCACCATCATCTGCTGGACATCACTTTATATTAGCGGCAACAGACTATTTTTCTAAATGGGCTGAAGCAGTTCCATTCAAAGAAGTCACTGCTCATCATGTGATCAACTTCTTTACTCATAATATTGTCTATAGATTTGGTGTTTCGCACCGCATAATCTCAGACAACAGTCTAGCTTTCAAAAGTACCAAAATTTATAAGTTCACTGAACGACATAAAATCGATTGGCGATATTCATCGATCTATAATCCAAGGGCAAATGGATTGGCAGAAGACTTCAACAAAATGCTTGTAAAGCTACTCAAGAAAATCCTCACTAAAAATAAAAGAGAATGACATACTAAGATGGAAGAAGTATTATGGGCATATTGTACTACATATAAAACACCAATGAAAGCAACTCCTTATGCAATGGTGTTTGGAGCTGAAGCTGTATTACCCTTTGAAGTTGAACTGCCGTCACTTCGGGTAGCTGTTCAGTACGATCTTAAGGAGGAATAAAATGCTCTCCTACGAATGGAAGAACTTGATGCACTGAATGAAGTCAGGCTTCAAGCTCAATAAAATTTAGAAATTTATAGAGCAAGGATGGTGAAATCTTTTGAACGTATGGTACGCCCTCGAGCATTTCAAGAAGGTGAATTGGTCTTAGTGCTGAGAACACCAATTATCCCACATCGAAGAATTGGTGGTAAACTCGAACCAAATTGGGAAGGCCCTTTTTCCATTGAGAAGGTGTACCATAGAGGAGCATATCAACTCATCGATCTGGAAGGTCGACGACCTATGCCCCCGATCAAAGGGAGATATCTGAAGAAATATCATTCTTAAGAAAAAGAAGTTGAATATTATTCTCCTGCAAAGAAAGAAAATATTTCTAATCTATCTTAGAAATTCTCCCACAAGACAAGGGGCATTTTTAAGTTTAAAAATGTCAAAAATCTTATGACAGATAAAATTTCCCTTTATGGCAGGGGGCATTTTAAATATTTATTTGAGTTATCATTGATCCCAAATAAATATTTAAAATTATTTATGAAGCTACAACTACATAAATACAGGGCAAAAGCTAGTGTCTTCAAGTAATCAAAGATACGATTATCGCAAAAATTGAAGATTAATCTTTAAATTTTGTCAAGATCTTAAATTTCAGATTGAGAAGAAATTTTAATCTAACAACTTCGACAAATCAAATTTGACAAGTATAAACTGTTATAGTACAAGTCCAGTGCTCAAACAAGTATAATATCAATCTCAACAAGCCTATATGCGATCGAGTTACTGATAGCTTTACCTACTCAACAAGCCATAATAAGAGGCCGCAGTAGGAAAGCGCCTATTTTGTTAGCCCGATGACAAATACTATCAAGTTTGATATTTGTCAAATTTAACAAATCAAAGTAAATCAGATTTAAAAGATTTCCTCAACTAACAAATAGATTTGAGGCAAAATTCAGAAGAAAAATTTCAACCAAATCAAAGGCACCAAGCCACAATGAAAACTCCTATCAAATGAGGCATTATCCATCAATAAATCTGTAAAGCACAAAGCTAAGATCGAAGGAGCTTCTCTTCTTCAAAATGTCCAACAAAGCACAATGCTTAGGACCGAATAAGTCATCCCACAGTTCTTACAAAGCCATAGGCCGAACAAAGGGAATATTATCATCATCAAAGTCTATCATGCAAAATGTTTTGGATAGATGACTATTTGCCACTGACCTAATATCATTCTAAAGAATTTATGTCGTCGATATAGATTATTCATCAAGCCCATGAAAGCACAAAGCTAGGGTAGAAGAAATTATAATTCCTAACAAATCAAGAAGATAAATCAGGAATATCTTAAAGACCCTCTATATGACATATAAAATTTTGTTATAGAGATCCGTAGAGTCAACCAATTTGCAACAAACATAATATGCTATAGAGCGCATATCATATTTTTTGGGGGGCATTTGTTGACTGTAACGGCAAAACCACCGACTCACCTACGATCGGACACGACGATTCACCCACCGACATACTCACGACACAACCGCTCAAATCGACTCACACTCAAAAAATAAAATAAACCCCTCTCCCATTCGGACAAACACGCACATACACGCATAAAAATTACAAGGGAGAAAAAAGGGGTTTGTGACTTACCTCTTGCTCCGATGTTGATCCCACAAGCTCTCTACCCTAGCTGACTCCTACCGAACCCACCATCCTCTCGCCTGAGCCTACGTTGATCACGCCGCCGACCTGCCATCACTCCGATGCCGACGAACCCCACCGACTCCTGTGAAATTGAAGACCTGCGCCATTAATTTTTAATCCAGGCAGATGGTTTTAAAATCTTGAAGCCCCCAAGCCATTGATATTAGATCTGGACGGGATGAAACAAAATTCAAAGACCTCATGCAGTCGATCTTAAATCCTGGTGAGATGGTTTGAAATTGAAGACCCTACGCCGTCGACCTTAGGTCCGGGTAGGAAGAACTACGACAGTGCCGTCCCGATTTCTCCCTCGATGGGGAGGAGACGTCGGGAGGCTGCCAAAATTTTTAGTGAACAACAGAGGACTTGTGCATAAAATTGAAAATTGATTTGAACTTAATTCAAACATAAAATTAATTTTAAATTAAAATTTGATCAAACAATATTGAATTTAAACTCAAATCGGACTCATATTTGAACTCAAATCAATCAATATAAAATACCTGAATTAGACTTGAATTGGAACATTATACAATGAGTATGATATAATGTTTAAACTAAAATTATAAATTACAAAATTACGAGGTCTAAATGAAATGCAAATGGGTACTATTAAAAAAATCCCTTCTATCCGGAAATCCTCTTCTTAAAACAATTTTATGTTGAATGGCCTAATTCCCTTATTGAAAGTAAATATTAAAAGAAGCCAAGCTGTGTTAAGGAAGAGGTGGGGTTGGTCCATATCTTCGTAGGTGAAGACAATAATGAATGTTGTAATGTGAAGGAGAAGTGGAATTTGCAATGAAAGCTCATTTAGAGAAAATCTTGATATGTAAGGTGAAGAGATTCTCATAGACTTAGTTCATAAAAGAAGACAACAATAAGGACAATAGTGTGAGAAGTTTTATTCATATGCAAGATTTTCCTTGTGATAGATTCACTTTTATGAGTCCAAGGACTAATCTCCAAAATACACTAGAACTCACTTGTAAATGGGAGAAGATAATTCGTAGTGCCTACAACAACTAGCCTAGAAGCAAAGACACGATCTCCTATGGGAAAGAATACGAGAAATTATAGAAGATAAGATAATTTTCCTACGAACACTAGCACGATCTCCTAATGCATATTGAACAAGCATTACTGGCAAGTTATGTAAAGAATATCTTCTATATGCTACAAATGAAACCTAAATAAGAACAACGCCATCGGATCCGCAACATGTGTGCAAGTGGACAGAAGGCATTCGTAAGCCCCTTAAATAAAATTTTGGGCATTTCCTAAATAAAATCACTCTTACATAATGGATCATATTTAAATATTTTAAAATGCCCCTTATGTATTAAATATTATCGATTAAACTAAATTCATCCCTGTATGTGCTCCGACAGACCTATTAAAGTTATAAACATAAATAGTCGAGAATGCTACGCAGGGTCAAATGCTACAACCCGCATGTGCTCCGATCGTCAAATATAAATGTCAAATCCATTGATCCAAGAATGCTACGCGGGTTAAATATTTAAGTTTCATCCTCATCCTTGAAAGGACAGGAGTTGACATGACTTGAATAACAAAATGCCTCCCAAAATTCTATAAAAATACAAGCAACCTTAACTTCACCTGTGTTGACAGAAAATCTCAACCGGAGGGGTCAAATCTCAAATCAAACAAAATTTCAAATCCTTGAAATTAAATCTTTCACTTAAAAATTTGAAACTAAAATCATCCACCTCCCGCAACCATTTTTCGAGGGTGATAAATTTGAAATTAACCTCAGCTCACAAAGAGCAAATGTTGTGTCAGGTGTATCACTACGATTCATCCTCAAATAGTCTCCTGCCAATTGGAACGTGGCACGTGCCCTCTGATCGGGTGGTTTTGCCGCAAAATGGCACCATTATATTACGATCACGGCCAAAGCCCGTATGTTCCCTAAAGGCGTCAAACCCTTGAGCGATGAATCATAGGGTATATTCGATAAGGCATACAACCCTCTGTCAGCTAAGGTGAATTCATATATATCCCCTTAGACAAATACCAACCCAGGTTTATAAGGTATTCTTGGACGAAGCAACCCATGGCTGCTGACAAGGTGCCTTCTGTCAGGTTGGGTCGACTACCTCCTTTGACTAAGTAGACCAGGGATCATGACAGCCCGGGACGATGGAACCATGGGATCTTGATCGGGCTCGTGTTCATTCCCCCCACCACCAGTTTTAAGTTTATGGTGATAAATTCTAATTTTTAAACTTCAAAATCTAAATCCAAATTCAAAATTTAAACCCTAAAACTATTGCTATTATACAACAGGTTTATAACATATTCGACTCCTTTAACGACTAGCCTTAATCAAAAGTTCTCTTCTATTATTGGGAGGGGTAATTAACTATAGGGGCTTGCGCTTATAGGAAACCAGAACTCAGATCAAAAAGTCCTCATAAATTGAGGGCGAAATCTCTGGGTAGTGTCTTATCTAAAACCCAATCTGCCTTCTGAAAATTCCCCCGGGATCACACCCATAGAAAATGGAATTTTTGGAGCCCACAGATTATATTAGAGTCTCTACATGTACTACTGGCAAGGAAATTTGGAATAGATTATGCATTATATATGAAGGTACTAGTTAAGTCAAGCAATCTAAGTTGAATATTTTAATACATGATTATGAACTGTGTTGCATGAAATCTTATGAGATTATCCTAGACATGTATACTATGTTTACTCAAATAGTGATATAATTACATTTTTTAGGTAAAAAAAAACTTTCAAGCTTTGAAAAGGTTAATAACATTATATATTGTCTATCTGAAAAATTTAATGTTAAAGTCATTGTTATATATGAATCAAAAGATTTGAATAATTATTCTTTTGATAATATGATTGGTTCACTCATTGCCCATAAGAAAATAGTGAGTCAAAGACTTTTGGATGTTGGTGAAACTATAGTGCTAAAAGATGAAGATATGGATAAAAACGACTCACAAGATGATGAGAGTAAGGAGATAACTTAAATAACAAGTAAATTTAAAAATCTACTGAAGTACACGCATCAACATCAACAAAAGTGGAACAAAAATAAAAATGATAAGAATGGTAAGATTTCCTCTGACATTATTTGTTTTGGGTGTAGAAAATTCGAACATATGAAAAATAAGTGCCCTAATTTAAAAAATCTTCTTGCAAAGGAAAAGGGTAAAAAAAAGCCAATTGTAATAAGTACAAATGATAAAAAGCATAAAATCTCCTGGGGAAACTTAGTTTTTGATTCATCAAACCAAGAGCAAGATGATGAGGTATAAAGTTTTATTTGTGTGTTTATGTATTTTAAAGTTAATGCATATGTGTATATTTTTAGTTCATTGTGAATGTGCTTATTTTATGTGTTTTTTTTTTTTTTTTTTTTTTTTTTTTTTTTTTTTTTTTTTTTTTTTTTTTTTTTTTTTTTTTTTTTTTTGTAGAAAGAAATTTATGTTTGTGAACTTTTATTTTATTTTCCATTTTTTGTGTAGTCTCTTTGATTAACACACACAAATCACATTAGTTTTCATATATACATAAGAGAATCAAATCACTTCTCTCTAATCACATTTTTTCTTAAAATAAAAATTTACCTTCTTTTTACTTAAAATTTTAAGTGATGGTTCACTTCTTTAAACTATTAAAGGAAGGAAATTCATGATTATTTATCCACATCTTACTTCTTTAATGGGCCTATTTCTATTTTGAATCAAATTCTATATCAAATTAAAAATTGTACTTAGAAATTAAACTTTTTTCATCTTCCTACATTTTTCTACCTCATAGAGATCATTTGCAAGTTGATGAATTTACTTCAAAATTTTCTTAATCAGGATGTTCATTTTTATCACTGGATTGGATTTATTTTGTAGTTTATTCTTCTTTATATAAGAGAGTGAGTTTCTTCTCTTATATTTAGAAGATGATCTTACAACTAAGAAAACTCTCTTTTAAAGAGTTTATAAAAAAAGTAAATTACAAAAAAGAGGCACAAAATGAGCCCAAAATGATAAGATGCACAATATCCGTCAAATAATTGCAAGATGCATAAAGTGTATTAAAAATCAAAAGATGAGTAAAGTGCGCCAAAAATTGATAAAGAGGCCTAAAATGAGCCCATAATGAGTTAGCTCTCTTTTCTTGTATACCTTTAAATCTTAGAAAATCCATGTGTCTATTGATACTTTCGATACATGTTTGAAAATTTGATTCACCATTTTTTGTATTGATATTCTATTAGTTATATTCCATGCAAGAAGATTGAAAATATTCAATTTTCTTCTCTAATGTTTCCCTTGAATTAAATTTTTATTTAAAAAAAGAGTTTAGCCTATAGGGAGCTTGAGTTGGAGTAACAAATATGAGATCAATTCATTTCTTACTAAGCTTTTAAAAAAAATAAGAGGTAACTTTCTCATTTCAAGAAAATTTGCTAAAATTAATTGATTCTTCTTAAACATCATCACCACCTCCACCTGATTAGGGTCTGTAAGCTCTTTAGTTTGTTATGATTGTTTCGTTATTTTATTTCTCTTCTTTTTTATAATGTCAAAAGAGGAAGAATGTATTTGGCTAGTTGTATTTATGGTTAAGTTGCATATATTAATCTTATATTTGTATTTGTTTATATGTTATCTAGTTTCTTAAATATATATATTTTAATTAAAAAAATTAGTTTCCCCTATTTTTAATAAAATTCCTTTAGTGAGGGGAAGATTGGGGAAGATTAGGAGAAAATATTTTTAGTTTGCTAATTCAACCAATAATAATTATAATCATCAAAAAGGGCGAGATTGTTGTAACTTGAGCTAAAGAGTTTATATTTTGATAATAACAAATATTATGGCTCACATATTTATGTCTTCTATTATCTGTATTCTAGATTTATTTATATGTGTACTAATATTTCAGGAATAGCATGCACAATCCAATGATGATTCAGGACTCATGATTTGGTTGAATATATTATGTTGTAAAGAATTTATAATATTTATAGATGTATTTTTTATTTCCTGAGCCAAGACCTAAAAAGGTGTTTGCTAGATTGTTGACCATACACACACACACACTCAAGTGAGTAAGATTGTATCGAAATTAGATGTTCAAATTTATGAATTATTCATAGTATAATTTCTATCGTATTGTATAATCAGCACATCAAAATGACTAGGAGCTTAATTATGATAAAATTATTCAATCAGATCGTACATGATAATCGTACGGGACAATCCAATTCCTGTATGGTACGATATTTAATCACCACCTATCATACAAGATGATTGTCTATGTATTTATACTAATCATATTGGATTATGTTCTCAATCAAACGGGATGATCAATATAAACACTTGAACTGATCATACAAGGCAATGTTGTATGAACTTGCTGAAAGGTCTGTTTTGAACTAATCATATAAGACAATCCCAAGATTGTACTTGACGATCAGTGCTACAAGAATTTAATTTTAGGGTTTTTTAAAGCCCTCTATTAAAGCTTTGTTAAAAGACTCAGTGTGGGTCTTTGGCATTGATTTAACCATTTTTCTTATGGAGAAAACTTGAATAGAGAGCCTTGAGCATGAGAGAGGAAAGTGTGGAGTTTGAGTGAGAGAGAGAGAGAGAGAGAGAAGATCCTTGTTATTTTCAAGGGAGTGTGAAAGGGACTTTTATACGATTACTCTGATGAACTTGCACCTAAGTACCATCATATTCAAGGTTTGTCTTGAAGGAGGTTTTGGAAAAAAGAAGATATCTTTGATGTCAAAAGACCCAACAACTCCACCATATTGGGGAATGTGAAAGTGATTCAAGGTTCTCTGCCTTCACTAGAAGGGTGAAAATTATTCTAGATTCTCTGCCTTTACTAGGAGGGTAAAAAAGGATTCCAAGTTCATTGCCTTCACCAAGAGGGTAAAAAGGAATCCAGGTCCTCTACCGTACTGAGTTGTTGGAAGAGATTCTATAAGGGCTTCTCCGCCTAGCTATGGGGGCTTAAGGAGAGTCACTAAAGATTTAGTACAATACCTGGAATGAAGGTTTTTGGGGAGTGAATGTAGGTCAGGTTGGATGGAACCACTATAAATTTTGGTGAGTTTGTTCTTAATATTTTCCTCACTTTTATTTTTTATAGTTTATTATATGATTGATAACTCTGATTTATTTTATTATTATGAATTTATTCACTTTTGCATTCGTTATTAAAATTGAATAATTTTAGAGTTTAAAAAAGTTTTTAAATATTTTTTTTTAATTAAAGATATTTTAAATTACTAATTCACCCCCCCCCCTCCTCCCTCTTAATTAGTCTCGGGTTCATAAACTTTCAAGTTGTATCAGAGCAGATTCAAAAACTAAGTTTTAGAAAACTTATGAAAAATGATCAATGGCTAACTTTGGCAATCATTATATAGATGAAGGATATTAAATCACATGATCACTATTATTTGAAAATATTTCTTTTAACTTTTTAAAAATTTGTATGTCTACTTTCTTGCAATCAATATATTATCGAATTTGGCATATAATTCAAACTAGCTATTCAATACCATCACGTATTGTAGATGGAGTATAAAATTGATATTATGTTTATTGAATGGAGTATAGTAGAAAAAACTTATGCTTAATTGAATGCTAAATATTTGAATTGATTCTTCTGTACTTTAAATTCTGAAGATTATATTAGAGTCTCTACATGAACTACTAGCAAGAAAATTTGGGATAGATTATGCACTACATATGAAGGTACTAGTGAAGTCAAGCATTCCAAGTTGAATATTTTAATGCATGATTACTAACTATTTTGCATGAAATCTAATGAGACTATCCTAGACATTTATACTAGGTTTACTCAAATAGTGACATCATTATAAGCTTTAGCTAAATAAATTTCAAACTTTAAAAATATTAATAAAATTCATGAAATACTCAATATCTATAACATATAAAAAAAATATAAAAATTTAGACATATAAAGTTTTATCAATGCAAAGTTATCCCTTTTTTTAGTAATGAAATAAGAAATCTATTCATAAAATTATATACAAACTTCATATTTTTTTTTAAATTGAGATAAGCTTAGTGTGACCTACCTATATCAGGATAACTTTTTGAACTGGGTTGATAATTAAAAATGACCCAAAGAGCTAAAAAGTCCTCTTCTTCTACCAAAATCCTCTTCTTACAGTGTTTTTCAATCAGGTCACAATAGATAATCCATATATTAAACTTACAGGTCTCACAACTCTCTCCTCCTCAAAAAAATGTCATCCTCAATATTTAAAAACTTAGATCTCCGATCAAAATAATAAATCAAAATATAATTGTTGCATCTCAAACTTTTTTCTAAGTAACTTCTCTTTCAACTAAGTTCTTCTGCTGAACTTTATGCATAGGAATCTATTTACTCATTAACTTTATAATATTATAAGCTGGAATCATTATGTTTTCTTCCTTATAGCTCAAATTCAGACATACCTTAATTTCCTTAGCTGATATCCTATTTTTTAGAATCAAATATCCATTTTCTCAGAAGTGACATGTTGAACACATTATGAATTTCTGACATATAATCTGGCAACAGTAACTTGTAGTGAGCTTTCCAATTCTTTTAACAACTTCAAATGATTTAAAATACCTTGAACTCAACCTACCTTTCTTACCAAATATGTTAATGCCTTTTATTAGCCTTTTCTTCACATATATAAAATCTTCTAACTAAAATTCCACAGCCTGATGCTTATCTTACAAATACTATCATTATATATCTTGTACAACCTTCAATCTATCTTTAATAAAATGAAACTTTTCAATAGCATCATCAACTAAGGTTGACCCAATCAAATGTCTCTCACCCACCTCTATCCAAGACAGTGGTTTATGACACCTCCTACCATATAGAGCTTTGTTTAGAGTCATACCTATACTTGACTAAAAATTATTGTTCTAAACAAACTCAATCAAAGGAATTTGTTCTTTCCAACATCCACCAAAATTCAAAATATATAGTCTTAAAGAATTCTCCATTACTTGTATAGTCCCCTCAAACTATATGTCTGTCTACGGATGAAAAGTCATACTAAAATATAATTTTATTCTAAAACTTTATTGAATACCTCATGCAGTATAAAGGTAAATCTTCCATTATTATCAGAGACTATAACCTTTGGTATTCATATTATTTAATAATCTCAATCATATATTCCTAAGGCAATCTATCTATAAAATTAGAGTGTCAGATAATTTAGAAAAGAACAAACTTCATTAGTCGATCAACAACAACCCAGATAGCATCATGTTCTTGTCTTTACTTGGGGAAATCTATAGCAAAATTCATAGTCACCACTTCCCACTACCACTCTAGAATGGGTAACAGCTGCAAAATACCTCCTGGTTGTTGACACTCTATTATCACTAACTAACAGGCTTCACACTTCAATATAAAATATGCCACAACCTTCTTTATTCCATACCATCAAAATATATATTTCAAATCATTATATAATTTTCTTAATAAGTAAGCCTCATGTAGCATCTCTTTGCTTACATCTCAAAAAATAGAAACCCATAGTATATTCTTATAGAAGATAATACTTAAATCAGATGCACGAAGTTTTAATTTCTTACCAAATCTAATCAAACCATTCATCTTTGGATACTATGTATCTGACTTCTAAGATCTATGAATTCTTTCTTATAAAGAAGGCCTATTAACCATTTGAGCCAATATTCCAGAATCTCAATCAGTAGAATAAATCACCTCTAGTTGTAATATCTCTATATCTTAAATTAAAGAGACATCATAAGTAAGCTACATAAATGAAACCTCAAAAGAGTTCCTACTCAGAACATATGCCATCATATTAGTCTTATCAAGTTGATGTTGAATTGTAAGATCATAGTTTTTAATCAATCTAAGCCATCTCCTTTGCCTCAGGTTTAGATACTACTATATTAGACTCTAACGATTAATAAAGATCTTGCATCTAAATCAGTACAAATAATACATCCAAAATTTTATAGCAAATATAACAATAACTAACTCTATATCATGTGATGGGTAGTTCCTCTCATATAGCTTCATGTTTGGGAGCATAGGCCTCACACTCTATCCTCTAGATAAATTAGTAGTCCCTAAAAAAGGTACATAAAGAACTACCCTCAATCTCCCTCATGGTCTAACAAAGCTCTTACATCTGGGCTCAAAATTTTGATCAAATCCTGTCTATAGACACTCTACTACCTAGTGCCCTTTTTTACCACATCTAAAACACTATCCAATCATCCTATAGGAATGACATCAACCATAACTCTGGCACAAATTTTCTCCACTAATAAGATAAGAATTGGCTATGTTTCCACTACTAGAGATTGTTGCAAATGTTGCCTGTCCACCTCTCATAGAATCTCCAGATATAAATATGCTCTACTTTTGAGAAAAGCCACTATAATAGTCTTACCACTAAACCTCCTCCTACTAGATGTCCACTATTATAGAGTACTATTAGATAATTCTCTATCATACTATCTCTCAACATAAGCTCAAAAAAATTAAAAATGTGAAATGGTATCAATGGTATTCACTGACTATCTTGAAGTTCCCTTAGAAATCTACAGCACTTCTTCATGTGAGAGCTACCTAGTTGCATAAGGTATCTAGCCAAAGTGGTGAACTCTACCTCATACTACATAATTATCCTGCTCTCCTTAATAAATCTCAAAAAAATACTCTGCATCTATTATCATGCAAAAGTGGTACAAACTAGGCTCTAAACACATTTGATAACTCTCAATTAACCAAAGAATTCAATCTCTCTAGAAACTTCTCCTCCTACTGGACCATCCACCAGTACTCAACCTCTTCATCTAATATAAATACTACTAAAGGTATATTTCTCTCAAAATAACATTGCATATAATCAAATATCTTTTCTAGCCTCCTTAGACAGTCCTCTACTACCCTAGGCTCAACAGCACCCTCAAACCTCATAAGCTTTAATCTAAAAAACATCTTCAGATGTTTGTCTACACCATTAGCTCACATAGAAGGAACCATGCTCTCTGCATCACCCATCATCTAGGCTATCAAAGTAGAAAATTATAAAACTGCATCTAAACCAACTATTGGAGCAATACTATATAATGGAGCTGCATAACTAATACTCCATCCATCTATTTTATATGGTTTTAATGTATTCATGATCACATAGAATATGCAACTAAATACATATGCATATGAAATAAATAGTAATAAACACCTATACAAACTTAAAACTAACCCACTTGACTTACAAATCAATTCTTAAAGCTCAATTTTATGATCCATTCCAAAACTTTTACTCTGATACCACAAAAGTTTGTCACAAACCAACTTGATAAGGAAAGGTCTATCATGTTGAGTTGTGATAGGAACATCTCAAGATCTACTTATGAAACGTTCTAAATTATTTTCTAATATTCATTTTAAATAAACTACAAACTATACAGCTATACAATATCTAAATACTAAAAATAAACTCATCCATGAGATTACTTTCATTTTATCAAAATGTATCTATACTACAATATTTGGCTACATAAATTTTATCAAAAAATTAAATAAAAACTTTATATTTTTAAAAATTGAGATAGGCATAATGTGACCTACCTTGATCCAGACAACCTTTTGGACTGGGCTAACTGTTAAAAATGACCTGAAGTGGCTAAAAAACCTCTTCTTCCTCCCTAAATTGTCTTCTTATGGATTTTTTAATTGGGTCAGAACATGTTAATCCAAACATTGAACTTATATGTGTCACATCTCAATTTTCAATAATTTGATATTTTGGGGGATTTTTGTTATAAAATTTATATTTTTGTTATAAAAATAAGGATTTCTTTGTATTGATAGAACTTTCAACATGTAAATTTTTATATGTTATAGAGCTTGTGATTATAAACAACTTGGGTATTTTTTAGAAATTTACATTGGGTGTTTTTGTGTTGTATGATTTTTTTCGAATAGAAAAAATCCAGACTTTACAAAATAGTTCTATAATATGATTAATATCTTATTATAATGTTTTAAAAAAATCTCTGGTAATTTGGTTATGTTTGAAAATTATACATTTTGCACAGTAGTATTCCAGTTGCCTAATATTAAGGTATTTTTGTAAAGTTTTAATTGAACCCAGTTATGCTTTAATTAATGAAGCAACTGAAAATATGTATAATTATGAAAGAAATATATGAGGATGTGATGTGATGTGATATTATATCGATGTGAGTGAGAGACCGACACGGGATTCTATTATGCTGGTGCCAGTTGGTGACCGAGGTGGGATTCTATTATGCTGATGTTAGTGGGCAACCAAGATGGGATTCTATTATGCCAGGTCCTGCAGACTACCGAGGTGGGATTCTATTAATGAAGATATAAAGATATATGGAAAATTTGGGTTGATAGTCATTCTAATAAAATGAATATTTACTTATAATTCATTTAATTTTAGTATAACTTTCAAAATTATTTAAATGTTTTTAAATGATTATATGAAGTATAGTTTTAGCTTATGCTTTAGTTTTAGTTTTAGTTTTAGTTTTTTGTATAGAACATAAGTTTATTTTATAGCACAATATTTTTAGTTTTCTTTTGGTTTCAATTATTAATTTCTTTTTTTAGTTTGTGATAGCTTTCTAGATTATGTTAGCTCACTCCTAGTTTTTCTTTCATTTAAGTCCAGGGGAAGGATAAGAAGTGAACAAAGTAGTTGGGATAGCAAACTTTGATCTATGCTGTAAGTATATTTTGGTTAGTTTTGATTTTTACAGGTTTGACTTTTATTTTATTATTCTTTATTGCTAAGCACTATTATAGATAAACTTTAGACTATATATATTTTTGGATGATATATAAAAAAATTATTTTTTATATTCAATAGCCTTCCACTTTATATTATACTTAGTAGTATCTTTATGTAATATATACTTCAGAAGATTTATTTTGGTACTTCTTTGATCAAATCACTGGATCCATCTTACCACAATCTGACACGATATAACCTGTGTGATATTCGATCATATGATTGAGTTATGATAAGCATTTTTTATATAAGAGCAATGACGGAGAGGGAAATTGTAATATAGCCATAAGAGATAATTTGGAAAAGTGAGATACTTTTGCATAAATTTGAGCACTCACTTGTTTTTTTATATGTATGTGCTATGCCCAGCTGTATTCAATATTTTTTAGATGTCTAATCCATCTCACCTAGATCCATATATGATAAATAATCAGAGCTCTAATCAGGTAGCTCAAGTTCAAAGTATATCTTTTATGATCAGTTCTAAGTTAATTTCTCAGATTGCATGTATAGTAGCATAGCTGGTAGGTGCAACTCATACATTGGTTTTTAATGCTCATCTTGATGATATGAATAGATATTTGCATAATCTTATGAAAATGAAGCCTCATAAACTTTCACGTGTTATTAAGCTTAGAGAAGCTGAGGGTTAGCAGATGAAGATAAATAAGACTTTAGATTGGATGCATTATTATACTGAGAAGAGAGTTATATTAGTTGCATTTCTGTTAGATGGTGAGGCAGAGCACTAGTGGTTGAGCCAAAAAAGAATTTTTTTTTAGGGTCGTGTAAGTATCCTGATTACTTAGGAGGGGTTTACATAGATATTTAGGATATAGTGTATTTCTACATCTACTAGGAGATAGAAATAGAGTTCTTTTTTTAGTTTGAATTAAGGGAGTATATCTTTTTTTTAGCTTTTTATTTTTTTAGGTATTTCGTAGCTAGTTAGTACTTCTGAGGGAAAGTGTTATAGATTTTTTTAGATACTTCAAGATGCTTTAAGGCAATCACTATTTACAGATGATATTATAGATTTTACTTATTTGGTCGAGATTTCCAAGAGGATAAAGACTAATTTAATAGTGATTCAGCAGCGATGGACTATTAGCAGGATAAGATTTAGCTATGAAATATCTAGTAGTAGCCATTCTGGGAGGAAGAGAAGATTTGGACTTGCTGAGCTCGTGGGGGACAATCAATAGCAGTTCCATCTAGATCAAAAAGAGGCAGTATTGCCTATTCTGTGCTTCAATCAAAGGTAGGAGGCATATTGGATAGGGTTAATGTTTTTATTAAGGCCAAGCACAAACACAGGATTATTGAGTGTCCACAGGGTGGATTTGATAGATGTTCTAATTTGAGAGTTGATTTTTCTATGAAGCTGATACTGGGAAAGCCAAAGATAGCATCACCCTATCCATATTATGATGCTTATAGTAGATGATATGTTGGACCAATTTCATGAGGTCAGTCATCTAGCGATTTGTTGGGTGTAGGTAGTTTTATTACTTTGACCCTAGTACATCTAAGAGTTTACAATCTGATGCAACAAGAAGGCAGCGAGTCTCTAAATGTTATGATAGGTATGGCTTACATTTCTTCATCTCCTTACTATATTTTGTTTGATTCTGGTACTAGCCATTTTTTATGTCAGAGCAGTATTTCTATTCTCTTGATTTTCCTTTCATATTATTACCTTTTTTTATCTATGGTTTTGCCTATAAAAGATGGAATAGTAGCTATTATGGTTTATTTTTAAGATTTCAAGTTTTTTTATAGAGTTTGTAGATTTGCTTTGATTTTATTACCTATTTTTATCTTTGATTTCATTTTGGGTATGCAATGGGTGAGTCGATATGGGGCTCAGATTGATTGCTTCAAGAAGAAAATGACTTTGTATTAGAATGGTGAAAGCTTTGTATTTCATGGGATTAAGGGTATTTTTTGTCTAATTTTTTTCTCGAGAAGTGGATAAGCTTTAAAGAAAAGGTATCCCAGTATTTTTAGCATATGTTAGAGCTGTGTGGCTCTCTTATGCATCTCTGAGTAGTGTCTCTATAGGTTGGGAGTTTCAATATATATTCCCTAATGAGTTAGAAACTTTACCACCATACAAAGAGGTAGAGCTTTGTATAAATTTTTTTCTGGATACTACTCAGATCTCCAAGGCTCCATATTGAATGTCACCTAAGGAACTTCAGGAGTTGGTAGATCGAGGCTTTGTCCATCTCAGTGTGTCTCCATAAGGAGCACCTATATTATTTATCAAGAAGAAGGATGGTACCTTATGAATCTGCATTTACTATAGATTATTTGATTAGATGGCTAGATACTTAGAATTTTCCAAAATTTGTCTGCAATCTGGTTATCATCAGTTGAAAGTAAGGACAAGGGATGTGCAAAAGACTTCATTTAACATAAGGTATGAGAATTATGAGTTTTTAGTCATACCATTTGGAGTGACTAATGCCCCAGCGATCTTCATGAATTTGATAAACATAATTTTTAGGAAGTATTTAGACCAGTTTGTGATCATTTTTATAGATAATATTCTGATTCATTCAAGATCTAAGGAGCATGCACACACTTAGGGACTACTATAGAGATTTTGAGGAACCATCAGTTATATGCTAAGTTCTAAAAGTGTAAGTTTTGGTTGAGTAGTATTTTATTTTTGGGATATGCTATGAGTAATGTAGGCATTTAAGTAGATCCTGAGAATACTCTTGCAATTTTTTATTGGTTAAGGACTACTATGTTGACCTTAAATTCAACATTCCTTAGTCAAGGGATTGGACTTGGTCAAATTGACCAAGCTATGCCCCAAGAACACCTCCCTTGTGTTTAGTGGGTCAAGCCAAGCCTGTTAATCTTAGACCTAGGCTCTAGGTCAACTTGATTGACCAGGTTAACCCAGGTTGACCCAAATTGACCCAATCCCTTTCCTTTTGATTTCAAATCTCTTCCATACCTTTCTTGGCTCAAATATAACCTCCCTTAGACTCAATGGGTTAGACCCAACCTATTGGGCCCAAACCCCTGCACTGAATAAAGCTGGTTGACCCATTAAGCCCTAATGAGCCTAAATTCAATTCAAACCAAATCCACTTCATCCTTGGCTTAACTCCCTCGTCCTTTGGGCCTAGTTGACCATGTTAACTCAGCCAACCCATTAACTTGGTCAACCCAACTCTCCTTTGGTCAATTTGACCTATTTAGGTCAAATTCAACCTTTTAATTGCATTTAAAGCTCTCTTAAATGCCCCATGGTTCAAACCACGACCACAATAGCATGGTTTCCCTCCTATTTAACCCTAATTATGATCCTAGCCATTGATGAAGAGCCTAAGTCTATAAATAGGCTCTTTAGGGCTGAATGAGGGATCTTCTTACTCTTTTTCTATCTTTAAGCACTCCAAAGATGAAATATTTCATTTATGAGCTCTCCATACCTTCCCCCACTTTTCCCAACCTAGACCCACCATTAAACACCCACCAACGGCTAGATTTCCAGCAAGCTGAATGCAAACTTGTTCCAAGATGATTTCTCATTGATCCACTGCATTTTGAAATGTGATTTCTTCTACAAATAGGAGAGTGGACAGTCGATAAGTGCAACAAGTTGTTACACAGATTAATTTGTCCATAAACAAAGGTGAAAACTCAAACATTAGTCTATGACACTTAGGGCTAATTAGTATTGCATTAAGCACATTTTAGACCGTGTAAATTAACCCCCATGAATGCTCTTCATTCATGGATCTTGTGTTTAAAATTTTATCATATTTGATTAATCTGATCGATCAAATGAGGTGATTATCATTTTAGGGCTTCGGACGGCATATGCATCGGCTACGGGATTCCTAGGTTGTTAATCTTGAGATCAATGGCTCGGATCGCATCATATCGTGGATGTGTATAACCGCATTTATGAATCCTGGATCTGGACTTATGTTTGGCTTAATCTCCATCGTTACTTCATAACCACAGGAGATCCAATGACTGCAGCAAAGAGTTGACACAGTCTAGTTAATATCGTGACCCATGGAAATATTAGGCAATGATTGCCAGCGATGCAATCATTATCGCGCCATGCAATCATTGCTCCGCAGACAGCATAGCCAAACGGAGCCCGCCGCATGTCTAACTATTGCCGCTACCGCCATTAGTGATTTAAATGGATTTTAAATTTAATTTAAATACTTTTTAAATCTAGATTACTTTAAATAATTATTATAAATTAATTTTAAAAAAAAATACATATTATATATCATATTTTTCAAAATTTTGTTCTCTTTCATTTAAAATTAAAATTACTTTTAAATAGGTTATATATTTTAAAATAATTTAAATAAACCTATTTTAAATATTTAAATTATATTTAAATTAACATTACATTAAATATTTTGGTAAAAAATTAAATATTTTCTTCAATTAACATGTTTTAAACATTATTTAAAATGCTTATTTAAAAAATTAAAATTTTATTTGTGATGGTATTTAACATTACTTAAATAATTTTAAAAGGTATTTAACATTTTTTAAATTGATTAGTGTTAATAATTAATAATATTTTAAAATAATATTAATATTTATTTTTTATTTTATTTTACAAAAATTAGAAAATTTTCATATTTAATCTTTAAAATTATGTTTAAATTTCTTTATTTTAGGTAATATATTAATTTAGTTAATTAAATATTAAAATAATTAATTATATATTTGTATTAAATTTAATATTTAAAATTTTTTCCTAAAATTACGATAAAATTATTCTTCTTTATAAAAATTAATTTTGGAATTTACAGGAACTTTCAAGTATTTGTTTCAACTAATTTAATAATATTTAAAATATTTTTTAAAAATATCAATTATTTTAAATTATTTAAAAATACTTTTAAAATATATTAAAATTCAATAATTTATAACTATTTCATTTTAAATCAGATTATTACAAATAATACCTCATATTTTTTATAAAATAATGTATTTTCATTTAAAATTATTTTAAATTCTCAAAAATTAATTTTTATTATTTATTTCTCTATTATTTAATTATTTTACTACTTTAACTATTATTTAAATAGTTAATGTGCTAAATATTTTCAAATTACAATTTTTTTTAAGCTATTTTAAATCCTCGCCCGAGTGACCAATGGATCTCTCATGTATATATGAAGTGAATTATTTCAATTGTATTATTTTTAAACTTATATACTTATGTATTTAAGATATGTGTATTTTAATATTATTTAAAATTACATATATTATTAAATCACTTAATTTTTGAGGGATCTCTTTCATGAAATCTTAAGCATAGCTCATGCATATGAATAGCATTCATGGGGGGTAGATTAGTGAATGATTGAGCTCTAATCATCCCCTAATTGCATTGTTAAGCACGCTTAGTCATTATTTTGTCGCCTTTTGCATGTGTAGGATCCACGTGCACTTAGCTTAGGCTCTCCTAGATCTTAGAAATTTGGTGTGTTTATATTTTTATGCATTCCCTTTATGTTACCCTAAGGTTTAGTCATAACATTGAATTCAACCTATTAAATATAACGACACTCTAAGGACAATAATTGAGGACCCGTCTAGTAAACTTAAAAAAATTTTAAGAGCTAGGGTTGATCCTTGATTTACTTTAAACTTTAAACATTTGAACCTAGTGACATCCTAAACCACTTAAAATTTTCTATGAATTTTTAGGATTCCTTAAACCCCTTAATTAACAAACCCTAATTTAACCCTTAATTAAACTCCAATAATTTTGGAAAATTCTAATAAATTTATTTTAAAACTAAAAATTACTAATAATATATTAACCTCTTTATAATTTAATGCTTAATCTTAAAAAATTAAAATCCCCTTAAATGGACTTCAATCTGAACCTTAATTTAATTTTGATTAAAAATCACCTTTTTAATTAAATTAATTAATTAAAAATTATAATAAATTTTCAAATTTTTCCCAAATACTTGAGAACATCTCTTTAGGTCATTTCTGATCTTTGGGTGATTTTAAGTAGTTTGGAGCTTATTTTGATCAAAACCCTTAAAACGCCCTTTATTAAATAATTTCAATAATTCATTAATTGCCCTAAGTTTGAAAATTCATAAATAACTCCAAAAAATTCCAAATTGGGGAAACTAAAAGGCATTTAACTCCAATTCAAATCTAGTATTTATTAAAAATATTAGGTTTCTATAAATCAACCTAAATCAAAAGTCAACTCTTCGGTCAACTATAGTTCATCAATTAGGGCCTAAAACTTTCAAAATTCATAACTTTTCTTAGAAAATCCAAATCTTGCAAACTAATAGTTTAATTACTTCCCTTAAGAAATAATATTTAATTAAAATACTAAAACCCCTAAACCTTGCTTGTTTCTAATAATGACCTTTTGGACCCCCTTAACTTAGAGAGTAGGATGATCTTGGACCTTCTAAACTTATTAATTCAATTTAAACTTGAAAGATTACTACCCTAAGTATTTAAACTGATCCACAAACAAAATTAAATAAAATGGGTCCTAATTATTAATATTTAAACTTTAATCAAATTTCTCCTTTCAACCTTCAACAAATGTTAACACGAAGCAACTCAAAATAACTACCCGACATAGGAACTATCCAAAGCCACACAAGCCTACTACAAACACATATTTTCTAGGGCACCACTTCTACTCCAAGATTAGGGTCAGTGATTTTCCTTTTTTGTTTTCTGTATTATGACGCTTCTGCATGTGGCACGTGGGTTGATTGACTTGCTCTAGTTTATTGTGATGATTGATATAATGTTTTTCTAATTATTGTGCTTTCTATACTTTACTTATAATGTGATTTATGCGATAGATCACCCATGGGTTATGGGCGCCCTTTTTACTAATAATGTCTTATACAGGCGTCTATGTTCATGCAACACTAATAAAAGGGGGAAAAATCATTAAGCTTTAAAAACTAACAATATTTCCTGCAAATGCTCCAAAAATTACTAAATCCCTCTTTAAATTATAAAAGCATGGTCAAGTGCGATTGGCAATGTGTGGTTTATTTCTATATATAAATTGCTTGGGAGATTTTCTATTTAACTGCTTAGGATAACCATATAGAAGAGTCTAGATTTTCTCTTTTAATCATGTAATTTATAATTTGATATATCAAGTTATAAAAGCATTTTAAAAGTGAGGCATTTTAAAACACTCAATATCCAAAGAGAAAAAAAAGGCCCTTTATAGGAAATTTCTTATTCATTTGGGTACCCTTCTAGGGACAAACTTTATAGAGTCTGAAGGAAGACGATCCGAAGGAAGATGATCCAAAGAAAGATGATCCATATGAAGATAAAGACTTGAAGATGAAATGCCTGGCTTTTAAGACTTGGATCATTTAGTAAGATTAGAATCCAGGTTGATGTCAGTGGGGCCTGAATACCATTTCTTTTCTATAGACCCTGGGTTATACTTATATGGTGCTTGCCGTAGACTGTAGACTTTCTTTTACTCTGATTATTTATATTGATATGTTTATTATTAATTGTACAGTATAAATTACATAATTTTCTTAAGTTTCTTTCTTGCATATGTATGGCTTAATTTCACTAAGATCTTTAATAACTAAAAAATATTTCTACTCATAACTAAAAATAAATATTTTAGAAATTAAATAACATAAAAATCTAACAAACTAGGTAATTGCCAGAATCATTCAGGGTCACATATTTATTAATGCATTATCTTCTCCCTTGCAATAAGACACTTCCCGCTTGTGGGTAGAGTCTGGATAATCTAGCCTATAAGAATGAGATGACAGACCTGGGGAAGCCAGTCTTTTCTAAAAAAAAACTATTTTTTATAAGCCTTTTTTAAAATTTTAAGCACATTTGATTTGGAAGCTTTTAAGTAGTATGCATTGTATTAGAAACTAACTAAATCAAAAATTTAATTGCATTAGGTCTAGGAGCATTCACCATACATAAGTCTAAGGCCAATTAAGAAATTCTCTAGACATCAGCCTTACTTCTAATAACTAAACTACATACTCATATTTCATAAAGACTGGATAGTATGGATTTTGTGCACCTAGGTGATTAGCTGGCATTCTTTTTTCAGGTAAGATATAAGTCTATAATATATTAGTTAGGACACGGGTGTTAGTATTGGGTGTAGAACACTAAACCCACTCAAGATTTAGGGTTTAAGGCTACTACATTCGATGTTTTGTAGTATGCATCATCGGTGGGTAAGTCTCCTTTTCTTCAGGAACTATAAATCCTACTCATATGCATTACATGGATGATGCCACCCTCATCATTCCCTTCTGTATTCTTTGAGTGCAGTGCTTTCTTCTTCTCCAATCTCCTCTCAATACCTTAGTCCCTCTGGATGTTGGTATGAACTGTGCATATTGATTAAGCCACTTTGAACCCTTTCTTTCCTTTTGAATAGGAATTTCCTAGTCTCTGACCTCTCTGCCATCCCATTTTGGGAAAGAATAATGTTGAATCCTTAATTGAGAGTATTCTCAGGCTCTGGCTTGAGATGTAATTAACTACTAGGGCTTGCGCCTGTGGGAAACAAAATTCTATAATAAATAAACCTCACTAGAGCTGATGTATCAGATGGGGGAAACCCCATAAAACTAATCAAATCATGCATATTATTACCCATTAAGGTGTGTTAATGAGAGCCGCTATCCTTAATGGTTGATTGTATGTATGATCTAATCTTCCCTTCCATTAGCCTACTTACAAAGAGCGCGGAGGCCAGGAATCATCTCATCCGTCGAGATGGTACAGTCGTATACCCTTTGCATTATGTCCCCTGCAGAACAGATCCCTTTCTGTGGTCCCTATACTATAGCTTCAGAGGTTCATAGTTTCCTAAGCATGGATGACTATCATCAAAAATTATTCAAGGGTTTTCTTAAATCTTTTTTGCCTTTGATAAGTTTAACTTATAAGTTAGTAGCTTTCATATAGACTCCAAAGTATGAGGAGAGTTTTTAGCTGTTAAAGGATAGTTTGACTTCTATTCTAATTCTGACCATTCCTTCAGGTACAAATAGTTTTTAGGTTTTTATTGAAGCATCATTAAGAGGTTTGGGATGCATATGGATACTGCATGGAAGAGTTATTACATAAGCATCTTAATAGTTGAAACCACATGAGATAGATTATCTGGCACATGATTTGGAGTTAGCTGTTATTATATTTTTGGAGGCATTACTTGGACAGAGCAGTTGCAAGAACTTTACTAACCTTTATTGCATAAAGTGTAGTTTTACTCAGAATGATCTAAATTGGAGGCAGAGAATTTGGTTAGAGCTCATTAAGGGTTATGTTTTATTTATTCAATATTAACCTAGTAAGGTGAATGTGGCTGCAGATGCTTTAAGTAGGAAGTTATTAGGTACTTCTTTTTCTCTGCTTGCTTCTATAGATATTCTTATTTGAGAATTGGAAAAGATGGAGATATAGGTGATATTCGTTGATATAGATCTGAGTTTCTTAGATTAGATGATTATTCAGTTACTCTACTGAAAAGAATTCAGGAAGCTATAAAATTATATAGAGAATATCTAAAGTTGTGTGATTAGATTAAAGATGGTAAGAGATCTGAACCCTTTCTATCTGATTTTAAAATCATTTTCTATGAAGATAGAATTTAGGTTTCATCAGCTGGTGATCTAAGAGATGGGATTTTATATGAGGCATATTATCCAGACTATATTATTCATCCAGGAAGTAGTAAGATGTATGGAAACTTGAAAGGTACATTTTGGTGGCATGGATTGAATAAGGATATAATATATTTCATTTCAAAATGTGAGTCATGTCAGTTAGTGAAGGCAAAGCATTAGGGACCAAGCAGTCTTCATTAGTCATTACCTATTACAGAGTGGAAGTGTAAAGAGGGGATGATGGACTTTGTTATGGGTTTTACCATATCGAGACCAGGGCATGATGTTGTAAGGGTTATTATTGATCAACCAACAAAGTCAATAAATTTTATTATGATTTGACATACTGATTTGGTTGACCAATTTGCATAGATATATGGTAGAGATATCATCAAATTTCATGGTATGTCAAAGGTGATTGTATCTGATTAAGATGACTGATTTACCTTTAGATTATGGAGAACTATTCAGCGAGGATTGGGTATAAAATTACACTTCAGTATAGCTTTTCATCTATAGATAGACGGATAGTCTGAAAGGACTATTCAAGTGTTAAAGAATCTTTTGAGATTGTGTTTTGAATTTTGGTAGTAACTCAAAGGATTATAACTTGTTTATAAAATTTGCATATAATAATAGTTTTTACTCAAGTATAGGTATGGTTCCTTATGAATCCCTGTACGATATGAAGTGTAGAACCCCTTTGACTTTGATAGATATGGGGGATATATAGGTGATAGGATCAACTTTTTAGATGACACTTGATCAAAATATATTTCATTAGAGAAAGGTTAAGCGCTACATAGGATAGGCAAAAGAACTATTACGAGCAAAAACACAAGCTGGTGAAACTTTAGGATGGTAATTTTATTTATATCAGAATCAGCCTTACAAAATTTGTTAACATATTTAAGAGAATTAACAAATTGAGTCCAAGGTATGATAAGCCTTTTGAGGTAATCGAACGTATTGATAGTTTTGCTTATAGGTTGTTATTGTGTGATCATATGTTAGATATATACAATATATTTAATGTATCTTCTTTGAGGAAGCGAGTATCTAATTCTAGGAAGAGGTTATCTGTTGTTGATGTTTTAGATTCATCTGAACCTATTCTACAGGGAAGAGGCATACCTAATTTTGGCCTACGATGAGAGAAAATTAAAGAGCAAATTAATTATGGTGGTCAAACTACATTAGAAGAATAGAATTGTCATAGAAACTACTTGGGAGAAAGAATCTAATATGAGATAGTCATACCTAGACTTATTTTAATTTGCAAAATGTCAATGATGACATTTTTCTAAAGAGGGGAGAGTGGTGAGACCTGCAGGATCAAAGTTTAGTTCAAACCAGTTGAACTGATTAGAAAAAGGTAAATCTTTGAATTTTTTTTAATTTTGAACATATTTGCATATGTTTGGGAGTATTTTTATGCAAGAAAATGATTGTGTGTGTTCTAGAATAAGTCCTAAGTGTTTGGTGTGAATTTCAACAAATTTTAAAAAACATTACTATTTTAGTGCCTCGGCACTATGTGCGGAGCTTCTCAGAGCTGCTACAATACTAAGCTCTAAATAGTGACATTTCAGTGTTCCTATCTCATGAATTTTAATTTTGAACTAGCGCCACAACACTCAGATTATAGCGATGCAACATTAGGCCATTAACAACACATTAAATTAAAATATTTCCACTATTTCATTGCATTTGATTAAATCTCGGTCAAAGTATGAGAGAGAAAGATAAGGTTTTGGACAGGAAGAAAAGTGATTTTGAGCCACTTCGGGCCATTTTTAATTGTCAGGCTAGCTGGAAAAGTTGTTCGCCATAGGTGTTTTTTTTTTCCTATCTTAGTTTTCAAAAACTTGATATTTTTAAAAAATTTTCAATAAAATTTATATTTTTATTATCAAAAATGAGGATAACTTTGTATTAGTAGAACTTTCATCCAAGTCTTTAAAAACTCGACCGTGGTCAAACCGGATGACGTAATAAATACATATTAAATTTAAATATTATAATAATGACACAACTATTTATAAATATATAATAAAAATTGAACATAATCATAAAATGAAGCATAAAAAAATAACATTATATAAAATAATTAAAAAGTCACAAAATTGAAACGACACACTTGGTGGCACCAGGTTCCCGCACAGGTGGTCCGACCATCCCGTGGCTCCAAGTTCCCGCACAGTATGGCCAAATCAGCTAATTTTTTGTTATCACATTGCATTGTGGGGAATGCATACCTCAACAATTTGTATAGCTAGAATTTTATATCACTTGAGATTTGACCCTATGTTTAGCATCTTCCTATTTGTTGAAGAAATAAGATAAGAAATCAACATAACTGAATGTAGTTTGTTCATTCAAAAAAAAAATCTGCATCAAATGAAGTTTAGTAGTTAAGAATTAATCTTATTTTGCATCAATGTAAGTTATTTAATATGCTAATGAATGTAAATAAGTTTTATAAAAATTGGAATCCAGTTTGAATATTCCTGATGTTGATGTATGGCCTCCTTGTCTTTCTTTGCTGTTTAGCATTTAGAACCTTTTTTATACTAAATGTTATTTTCAATATTCTAAAGGCCACTAGTTGATTTGTTACAGATCTTTAAATATAATTTCCTCCCGGCCAGTGCTTCTCAATTAATATAACTGTATAAATATGCTAATAGTGCTCTATGCGCTGAGAAAATTAACTATTATTTATAAAGAAAAGCATCTTGATAAAGAGGAGTAAATAATATAAATACATGTAAAGCTATAACCTGTCATTAAAGGTAAATTTGCGGTGCATTACAACAATTAAAAAGCATAACGGGCACTAATAAAGAAGTAGCAAAAAGTGTGAAGAGATCAAAGTTCTTATGAAACACTGTCGGAAATCAATAAATTTTCATGCATATACCTAAGCGGCATATCTACCTAAATATCTCATACAATTTGATTCTGCAAATTTTAGCAAAAAAACAACTTAGGCCAAACTGATTTAAAGAATACTGCAGCAGTGAGATATATCTGAGAAGAATAGTTGCATGACAATCAGAGTAATTTAATTAAAAATAAAAAAATGTTGTGCTTTGTATTTTGATATATTTGAAAATGATAAACAACATTGATATATCATTAAAAAATTATCTTGATTGGGCACAAATCTCAAGGCAAAATCAAATTGGAAACTTCAAAAATAAATCTAAGACCATCTGAACTCCGACTTCAGTAAACTTACTGTCGAACGGAACGTCTAGAAAAACAAACACAATGACACCAAATTCGACTCAATCCGAGCCCAAATGGGTCCAAATCAAAGACCCGAAGCACATTTGGATGGTTCAAACCATAATATGGATTACCAAACAGTTTCTAAACATAACATGCTTATAGTTGAATCGAGCGGCTCGACGAGATGAATCCAATGAGCCAAAGATCGCCAAATTTTGATATCATTAAGACATTTAAATGCCCAATAAATGATTCATGATCAAGGGATTCAACATCGGTTCTCCATCCAAACCATTCCCAATTTACCCTTGATCTTCCTCCAATTTATGGGTCATGCCACTCTCAAAATTCTATAAATAGACACCTCACTTCTCATGAAAGGGGGACTTCAAAGCAAGGAAACAAGAAAAGAGATCGGATATCGCTTTAGCCACCTAGTTCCTCCTTGACCACCACCCGAACTTCCGTCGGACCACCGCTTGATGTCGGACCACCACCCAACACCAGACATCTGTCGGACCACCAACTAATGCCTGGAATTTCACCAAACCACCGACCGACGCCTGATTTCTGACCGACGCAAGACTTTCACCAACTTTCGGACTTCTACCCGACCACCGAAGGATCTCAGTCTTCTACTCGACCACCGACTGTCATCGGACTTTCTCTTGGCCACCAACTATCGTCGGACTTTCTCCTGTCTATCGATTTTCGTATGACTTTTGTCAGACCTCCGCCCGGCTCACAACTATTGCCAGAATTACGCTCATCCACCAACTGACGTCGAACTTCTGCCCAGCTACTAACGACAGACTTCCATCTGGCTTCTAATTATTGTTGGACTTCTACCCGAAAATGGTCCTTATGACATCTATTACCTGACTACGGTCTTTCCTATAATAGCCTAAAAACTTAACAATCGATATATTATCCGCTTTGGCCTAAGAGCCTCATGATTTTGTCCTGTTGGGGTAACTTCCTAGTAGGTTAGCCATCCCAAAATTACTCTAGGATGTGCAAGCTTAACTGTGGAGTTTCTTGATGAAATTTTAACTATTACACCACAATTCGCCTCAATATTAAGAGTTTAACCTCTTTTACTTGAGTTTTATATTTCAACCTATGTCTCCCACTGACTTCGGCCCTTCTGACCTCCGTCACCCATCTACAAATGTCTTTCCGACCTCCATCACCCGCCGACTATGGACCTTCGACCACCTTCACCGACTAGGGTCCTCCCAACATCTGTTGCTAAATAATGGTCTTTTTGACCTCTGTCACCCACCAATAATGGTCTTTCCAATCTCTGCCACCCACCGACTATGGTTCTTTCATCTTCTTTCGCTGATTACGGTCCTTTCGACCTCCGTCGCCAGGCAACAATCTTTCCGACCTTCATCACCTTCCGACTATGGACCTTCTGATTTCCTTCACCGACTACACTCCTTTTGACCTCCATCGTTGGTCTTTCTAACCTCCACCGCCCGTCGATTACGGTCCTTCTGACTTCTGTCGTCCGCCGACAATCTTTCTGATATTTGTCGTCTACCGACTACGATCCTTACAACTTCCTTCACATACTATGATCCTTCTAACCTTCTTCGCTAGATAACGATCATTTTGATCTCAATCACCCACCAATAACATTCTTTCAAACCTCTGTCACCTGTCAACTATGGTCCTTCCGACCTCCTTCACCGACTATGATCATTCGGTCTCCTTCACCTACTATGGTCCTTCCGACCTCTATCACCACACAACATTCTTTTTAACCTTCGTCGCCAAATTATGGTCTTTTCGACCTCTATCACCCACGGACTATGGTCCTTCCAACTAAACGAATAGGTAAATAGCAATTATTCATATTCCCACCATGTAATGCACTCCACATGATGTATATTTGTTACATCAAGCTAAGGCCTTCCCCCCAAGGAAGGGCCTCATTAGTAATCAATTACAAATACTACCGGGTCATTTCAAATTGGGCCATGCCTTGTAGTTTATCCCCTTTCAGGGGTTTCCACATAAAACCTTTGGGGTATCTTATGAATGTTGCAACCTCTATTTTATCTGATTGTGTGTTGGATCTTCATATAAAGCTAAGATGTTAAACTATATATTTCTCTATCACCGTTAATATTCCAGTACACAACAAGTATATATACTTATCAGCACACAAAATTCTTTAGAAAGTATAAAGCTTTAAAAAAAATAGGCTTTATTTGGGATATAAATGTATATTTCCTTCATCAAAGTAAGATGAATCACATATATTATTGTTATAATTTTATTTTATTTTTCAAAATTCTTTCTTTAGATTTTGAAAAAAAAAACTCCTTCAGAAATAAACCAGAACATGCCAACGAGCAGTACACAGTGTTCAGCCTTGGCTTTTCACTGCATGAACGAACAAGAAAGAAGGAGATTATGTTGGTTTAGTGAATGAGCAGGAGATGCCATCGAGGAAGAAGATAGGTTGAAGGACAAAATGAACATATGCAATAAGTGATACGTCTGAATGAGAGTTTTTTTTCTCTATCGTATAAGCTTCAACTACAAAAATCTTAGCTATCGAATTTTGCTAATTGGCACCATAGCTGAATTGACTAATTATCAGAAATTAGGATTGGTTCGGTGATCAAAATTTCAGTTCAAGCAAGTTGATGCTAGTTTTATACGAAATCAGGTTTCAATTGAACTGTAATCAACCAACCGGTCGGTTTGCAGTTCAACCAGTTGAACCAGCCTGTCCAGCCCAATTTTAAGAGTCATTCCCTCTTTGTGTAACTTTTTATATATTATAGAACTCATGATTATGAATATTTTAATTTGTTTCTAAAAATTATCCATCGGTTGTTTTGGATATATGATTTTTATTAAATAAAAATCAAGATTCTAAAAAATAGCATCATAGTACAATTAATGTCTTATAGTCATGTTTTACTCAATCTCTGATAATTTAGTTATATTTAAAAATTATGCATTTTTTCTTAGTAGTATTTTGGTTGCCTACTATAAGGCGTTTCAATAATTACGGAATTGAGTCCAATTATACTTTAATTAATAAACTGCATTAAAAAATGCATATAATGGTTAAAGGAATGTTCGAAGTGGGATTCTATTATACCAACGCTAGTGGGTGACCGAGGTGAGATTCTTTTTTGTCGGGACATGTGGGCTACTAAGGTGAGATTTTGTTAACGAAGCTATAAAGATATATAAAAAATTTAGGTTGAGAGCCATTTAGATAAAATTAATATCTACTTATAATTCATTTGATTTTAGTATACCTTTCAAAATTATTTAAATGCTTTTAAATTCTTATATGAAGTTCAATTTCACCTTCTGCTTCAGTTTTAGTTTTAGTTTTTTTTGTACAGAACATCAGTTTATTTAATGGCATAGTTTTTTTTTTTTTTTTTAGGTTGTGATAACTTATTGTTCTATGTTAGCTCACTCCTACTTTTGCTTCCATTTTTAGGCCAAGGGAAGGGTAAAAAGGGAGCTGAGTAGTTTGAATGGAAGACTCTGATATGTGTTATATGTATATTTTGGTCAGTTTTTATTTTTGTATGCTTGGATTTTATTTTGTTTTTCTTTTTTTTTAAGCATTGTTGTAGATAAAAGTCAAACTTTATATATTTTTGGATGATATATAGAAAATTATTTTTGAGATTGAGTAATATTTTGCCTTATATTGCATTTATTAGTGGCTTTATGTAATGTATACTTTAAAAGAATTGTTTTAGTGCTTCTTTGGCTGAATCTTGGGGCCAAACTTACCACAATCGAACATGATATGACCTGTGTGATATCAAGTCATATCGAGTTAGGTTTTGAAATGATGTTCCTTCACCAATAGGATTATAATAGAAAGAGGCAAATGCCTAGCCTCCCTAACTCAAGGATTAGTGCTTGAAATGATGAGTATTGGACTAGGAGACTCTGTTGATTGTTACACATATTTCCCATTGAATATTTATTAGCAAGTCTTACAGTTATAGGGTTATTTTTAACAAATAGAACCAAACTATTATATGTAATAAAATTTGTTGGGCAGAGTGAGTGAGTGAGTTTTGCATTCTAGTTTCGCAAGAATATCTAGCACATAAATAAATAAGAGCATGTGTGAAACTATTTTTTTCAAAGAACGACTAGGAAGGGAAAAAAATAAAGGGTCTATCCCAACTAAAATTATTTCAATATATTATTCCTTATGAAAGTTTACACATTTCTTAGTTTGAATACAATATGATTACAAGAGTATGGGGAGCTTACAAAAAAATCATAAATTCCATATAGGATGAAAGGAATTTAAACAATTATGTATGAATGATAACAGTCCAAGAGTATTGGTTGGGCACTAGCAATGATTAGATGGTGTGGAATGACAGTTGTTATTAGATGGCATCACTCAAGAAATAATGGTTTGATGGGGGTACTAATGTTGAAACTTGTCAATTAAGAATTAGGTTGTTAGACCTAAGCTTAGGTCCCAACGGCTAACTAAGAGGGGGGGGTGAATTCGTAATTTAAAATTTTCCTCTTAAATCAATTTAAATTAGTGATTTTTAAAAATGATTTTTCAACCATAGATAAAAATAAAAATAGAAAAAAAATAAAAAGCAGCAGAAAATAAAAGACATAAGATTTATAGTGGTTCGATCAAACACGGCCTACATCCACTCCCTGAAGTCTCCCACTTCATGTATTGCACTATTACCACTAGTATCTCTCCTTTTGTCCCCACAGCAAGGTGGAGAAGCCTTCACAAAAACTCTCTTCCACCACTACCAAGTGCGGCAAAGAACCGTCATCCTTTTTCACCCTCCATATATAGGCAGAGTACCTTCATCCTTTTACACCCTCCAAGTGTAGGCAGAGAACCTTTCACTGTTCACACACTCCAAGTGTAGGCATAGAACCTTCCGCTGTTCACACTCTCTAAGTATAGGTAGAGAACCTTCGACTGTTCACACTCCTCGAGTGTCAGCAGAGAACCGGATCTTCTTAAAAGTTCTTCTCATGAGAAATCCAGAAGGACAAGAGAAAAGAGTAAAGTAATCACAAATAACAAACATAGATCCTTACCTTTGAGTAACCAAGTGAACTCTTCACGCTCCAGTAGTAAGAACTCTCCTTCAAACACTCTCTCTCTCTCACGCTCTCCTTTAATTTCCCTTCAGTATGTATGAAGACCAAATGACAAAAATATTTCATGATAGTTTTAAGTGTGCCTTTTATAAGAAAGACACAAAAAACCGTCCAAAAATTATAATATTTCAAATCTGTATGTTTATGATCGTCCCAAACAATCTCATTTTGTACGTACAAACAATGTAAAAATTATTATGTACAAACTCAATGTATATTGGTACGAACTGCCTTCGTACCGGATCATCATCCCATACGAACATGGTTTGTACGATACGAACAGTTATTCCCAAGATTCATTGGAACAAAAATGCAGGATGGAACACAAGTTCAAAGAACATAGGACATTGTCCTGGGACGAATGGGTTAAATCTTCTTAACAAATAGTTCAAGAGCACAAGTCCAGAGGACATCATCCTGGGATGAATGGGTTAAATTGTCTGGACAAACAGTTCAAAGCACAAGTCCAGAGGACATTGTCCTGGGACGAATGGGTTAGTTCATTTAGATAAATAGTTAAAAGCATGTCCAGAAGACATCATCCTGGGATGATTGGGTTAGTTTGTCTAGACGAACAGTTCAAAGCACAAGTCCAGAGGACATCATCCTAGGACGAATGGGTTAATTCGTTTGGATGAATAGTTAAAATCACAAGTCCATAGGACATCATCTTGGGACAAATGGATTAGTTCATCTGGATGAATAGTTAAAAGCACAAGTCCAGAGGACATCATCCTTGGATGAATGGGTTAGTTCATCTGGACGAACAGTTCAAAACACAAGTCCAAAGGGGGCGAATGGGCTAAATCGTCTGGACAAACAGTTCAAGGAACAAGTCCAGAGGACATCATCCTGGGATGAATGAGTTAGTTCGTCTGGACAATTAGGACTTAAAAAAAATTTTGCCCGCTTTGTTCGTTCCATTGCTCTTTGGGGAGTATAACTAACCAGATCGTCCCGTACAAATATGGTTTATACTGTACGATCAGTATTATAAAATTATAAATTTTTAAAGCTCTCCCCTAATGTCTGTGTGCTAAGTTACTCAATTACAATCACATTCTCTCAGACTCAAATAAAAGAAAAATATATACTCCAAGTAATAAAATATTCTAAGCAGATCTTGATTTGAAGTCTTCAATAATCTTGAGTATAATTTTCCTGAAATATTAGTACACACAAGAGCAAAAATAAATCATCCAAAATATGTTAGGTGAAAATAATAATATTTGGAATCATCAAAACATATAAGTTGTAACAATATAAAACATGTAAAGTTAAGTAGCAACTCTCTCAACAAACTCCCCCTTTTTTATGATGGCAAAATAATTATTATTTGTGTTCCACATAAACATCCTTAAGAATCACCCCATTTAAAAAAAATACTTTTAACATCCATTTGATACAATTTAAATCCTCTAAAATAGGCAAAGGCTAACAAAACCATAATTGCTTCAAGTCTAGCTACAGGGGCAAAAGTCTCCTCAAAATCCATTCCTTCAACCTGATTATACCCCTTAGCCATCAATTTAGTCTTATTTCTAATGACTACTCTTGAGTTATTCATTTTGTTCTTGAATACCCATGTAGTTCTAACTATACTTTGATCCTTGGGCCTTGCAGTTAATTACCAAACTTCATTTCTTACAAATTAATTTAATTCTTCTTTCATAGACAATATCCAAAATTCATCCAAAAGTGCTTGATCAATATTTATGGGTTCTATCATTGAAATAAAGGCTGAATGATTGACTTCTTTACTTAGTCCACGTCTAGTCCTAACACCCTCACTAGGTTCACCTATAATCAAATCCTTTGGATGGTTTTTAGAAAATTTCAAATATCTAGGTAACGATTTTTCTATCTCCAAATTTTCATCCAAATTTATTTTCTCAATCTTTTGAGAGTCAATTTCTATCTAATCCTCTTCAATAATTGGCACTTTCAAAATACTAGATTCATCAAATACAACATGTGTTGTCTCTTCAATTATCAAAGTTCTTTTATTGAATACTCTATAAGATTTTCCAACACTATAGTATCCTAGAAAAATTCTTTTATGTGATTTTGGATCAAATTTTCCTAAGACAAATTCTCCATTGTTATGTATGAACACTTTATATCCAAAAATATGCAAATGTGACAAATTAGGTGCTCTCCCCTTTAGTAACTCATAGGATGTTTTATTAAAGTTTGATCTAACATTCACCATATTCAGAACATAACATGCTGTACTAACCGCTTCAGCCCAAAAATATTTAGGAAGTGAATATTCTTCCAACATGGCTCGAGCGGCTTCTATTAATGTTCTATTTTTCCATTTGACTATCCCATTCTGTTTAGGGGTTCTAGGTGCATAAATATTATGATCAATCTCTTTCTCCTTACAAAAAATTTCAACTGTTTCATTTTCAAATTCTCCTCTATGATCACTTTGAATTGTCAAAATCTCGCATCCTAGTTTCCTTCGAATATAAGTCAAAAAAATTATAAATTTCTCAAATGATTCACTCTTATGATATAGAAATCTAACACATGTGAATCCAGAGAAATCATCCACAATTACAAATATGTATACTTTTCCTCCTAGACTTACAGTTCCAATTGGTCCAAAATGATTCATATATAAAATCTCCAATTGTTTACTAGTTCTAAGATCCTTATTAGACTGAAAAGAGGACTTCACCTATTTTCTTAATTGACATGCATCGCAAAGGTGATCCTTAGTAAACTCTAATTTTGGTATACCTCTCACTAAGTTCTTTTGTGTAATTCTCCTAAGATTTTTCATGCGAGAGTAACAAAGTCTCTTATGCCAAAGCCATGACTCATCAGAAATAGTTTTTAAATAAAAAGTAGTATGAGTTTTGATATAATTAAAGTCTAGCATATACACATTATTTACCCTTATACCATGCAAAATATCATTATCATTCAAGCTTAATATGTAGCTAGTAGGAAAAAATTTTACACAATAACCTTTATCACATAGCTGACTAATACTAAGAAGATTATGCTTTAAGCCTTCTACTAACAAAACATTTTCTATAAAAAAGTTTTTTAAGTTCCCAATTATTCCTGACCCTACCACCTTCCTTATGGTGTTATCTCCAAGTGTAACCCTGGCTCCACTCCTAGATTCCAACGATATGAATTGTGCAGTATCTCCAATCATATGCTTCGAGCAACCGCTGTCTATGTACCATATGCTTTCATGAGGCCTTGTGTGAGAGCGATCCTACAAATCATCAAACGTTAGACCTGGCAAACCAAATAAGTTTGGGTTCACCTTTTTGCAAATTATAAACAGATGCATGTATGTTATGTCTATGTTTATGCATCTTAGGCTTCCACACTAAAAAAGTTTTTTTATTCAATATATAGGTGTGTGCTATATGTCCAAACAATCCATAATTAAAGCATTTGAATCCAAGAAATGGTTTTTTTAATCTTCTATAATTATTTTGCCTATTCCTGGATTGTATAAATTTTGGATATAAAATAGGATTTATGAAATCTTCAAGTCTTGGGGATATCTTATTATCCTCGAGAGCTTTTATCTTCAGTTTGTAAAAGAAATTCATATCTTCCAATATATGGTTTGTATAATTTATCCGATAATTTTTGCTCTTAGATTCATCCTTAAAATCTTTAAATTCTTTTTCAAGTTCTGAATATGATGATTTTAAAATTTCATGGTTCTTATTTAAATCATCGTACTCATCAAGTAATTTCATGTGATTGTTATCAATTAAAGCATGATCTTTCCTAATGTTCTCTTTGTAGTTCTTGTAACTCTAAGTTCAGACTAGCATGCATTTTCTTTAACTTTCTATATACAACATGTATGCATTCAGAGACTTTTAAAAGTTTATTATAAGTTAAGTCATATACCTCTTCTTGATCTGACTGATTAAGATTATTGGCCATCAAGCATAGATTGGTGACTTCCTCTTCTTTTTTAGTCTCTAACGAGTCTGAAGTTGAGTCCACCCAAAAAGCTCTTTGGAATTTCTTCTTGCCTTCTTCACCATTGGTTTCTCCTCTACCTTCTCCTTGTTAGGAGTGGCTTTGAGTTTTGGGCATTCTGACTTAATATGTCCAGATTTCCTGCACTCATAGCAAATAATATTATTTGAAAGCTTAACATTCCTATTGAACTTACCTCGATTTCATTGCTGATGTCTCTTTTGCTTCCTCTTCAGAAAGCTTCTGAATTGTATATTCATTAGTGCGATCTCATCTTCATCCTCAGGTTGTTATAGATCACTCTTCAACTCCTCCACTTTCAATGCTATAATATTCTCCCTTCGTGGTTCACCTACATCAATCTTTCTTTGACTCACTTCTTGCTCGTAAGCAATTAGTGATCCGAGAAGATTGTCAATAGAGTAAATATTTAAATCTTTAGACTCTATAATCGTAGTTATTTTATCATCATATATAGTAGGCAAATAACGAAGTATCTTATTAACCATTTCATCATTTTTTAGTTCCCTACCCAATACATGTAAAGAGGTGACTATTTGTGTGAATCTTGTATACATGTCAGAAATGGATTCATTAGATTTCATGCGAGATAATTCATAGTCATGCAACAAGATATTAAGTCTGGATTATTTAACTTCATTTGTCTCTTCATATGTTATAAAAAGTCTATCGCATATGTCCTTTCCACTCTTGCAAGTGAAAACCCACATGTAATCTTCTGACTTAAGTGCACAAAGAAACTATTTAAACATTTAGCATTCAGTTGTGTTAAGTCACGTTCTTCTACAGTCCAATCCGCAAATGGTGTTTCTATTCTAATGCCATCAACTAGTCTAGTTTGTTTTTTATACCCTTTCTTAACTAAGATCCACATACAGTAATCTAGTGACTGTAAAAATGTTGACATGCGTGTTTTTCAAATATCAAAAAAATATTATCAAATAAGGGAGGTCTAGTTATAGAGTAACCTTCAGGTGTGTTTCGATTTTCAAATGTAGTTATGGCCATTAATCAAAAAGTAGTCTAAACTTATAATTTTGAAATAAAGCTCTGATACCATTTATTGAAACTTGTAAATTATGAATTAGGTTGTTAGACCTAGCTTATGTCCCAACGACTAACTAAGAGGGGGGATGAATTGGTAATTTAAAATTTTCCTCTTAAACCGATTTAAATTAGTAATTTTTAAAAATAATTTTTCAACCACATATAAAAATAAAAGCAGAAAGAAAATAAAAAGAAGCAAAAAATAAAAGACACAAGATTTATAGTGGTTCGGTCAAACACGGCCTACATCTACTCCCTGAAGTCTCCCACTTTAGGTATTACACTATTACCACTAGTGTCTCTCCTTTTCCCCCCACAGCGAGGCGGAGAAGCCTTCATAAAAACTCTCTTCCACCACTACTCGGTATGGCAGAGAACCGTCATCCTTTTACACCCTCCAAGTGTATGCAGAGTACCTTCATCCTTTTACATCCTCCATGTGTAGGCAGAGAACCTTCCGCTATTCACACTCTCCAAGTGTAGGTAGAGAACCTTCCGTTGTTCACTCTCCAAGTGTAGGCAGTGAACCTTCGACTGTTTACACTCCTCGAGTGTCGGCAGAGAATCAGATCTTCTTAAAAGTTATTCTTACGAGAAATCTAAAAGGACAAGAGAAAAGAGTGAAGTAATCACAAATAACAAACATAGATCCTTACCTTTGAGTAACCAAGTGAACTCTTCACGCTCTAGTAATAAGAACTCTCCTTTAAACACTCTCTCTCACTCTCTGCTTCAATTTTCCTTCAATATACATGAATACCAAATGACAAAAAGATTTCATGACAGTTTTAAGTGGACTTTTTATAAGAAAGATATGAAAAATTGTCCAAAAATTGCAATATTTCAAATATGTACGTTTATGATCATCCTGTACGTCTCATTTCATACGTACTAACAGTGTAAAAACTGTTTGGTATAAACTCAATGTATATTGGTACAAACTGCCTTCATATCCGATCATCATCTCATACAAACATGTTTCGTCCAGTACGAACAGTTATTCCCAAGGTTAGTTGGAACAAAAATACAGGACAGAACACAAGTTCAAAAAATAGAGGACATCGTCCTGGGACGAATGGGTTAAATCATCTGGATGAATAGTTCAAGAGCACAAGTCCAGAGGACATCGTCTTAGGATGAATGGGTTAAATCGTCTGGACGAACAGTTCAAAGCACAAGTCCAGAGGATATTGTCTTGGGACGAATGGGTTAATTCGTCTGGATGAATAGTTAAAAGCACAAGCCCAGAGGACATCATTCTGGGATGAATGGGTTAGTTCGTCTAGACGAACAGTTCAAACCATAAGTCCAGAGGATATCATCCTGGGATGAATGGGTTAGTTTGTATGGATGAATAGTTAAAAGAACAAGTCCAGAGGGCATCATCTTGGGATGAATGGGTTAGTTTATCTAGACGAACAGTTCAAAGCACAAGTCTAGAGTGAAAGTTTGTTAGGGATGTTAAGCCCTATAGAACTGGCCCGAGGCTAACCAAGAGGGGGGTGAATTGGTATTTAAAAAATTCTTTAAAACCAAAAGAACGATTATCACAAACCAAATCACCACAAAAATAAGTGCGGAAGAAAATAAATGCGGAAGCAATAAAAATAAGAACACAAGGATCTACAGTGGTTTGGTTAACTCGACCTACATCCATTCCCCGGAGGCACTCTCCGAGTATTGCACTACCAACGTGACTCTCCTTTAGCCCCCACAGCTAGGCGGAGAAGCCCTCACAAAAACACCTCCTTTTTGCCACACCCAACAAGGCAGAGAACCCAACTCCTTTTGCTTCCTCCTGAAGCAGGTAGAGAACCATGATCACTTGCTGAAACTTATCTCTCTCAACCCTTCCAAGGCCAAGAGACTCTAGGAAAGAAGAAGTTGAATAATGTTTGGAGCAACCCTTATGAATCCTCTCACAAGCTCCCCCTCACAAGATCCTCTCTCTCTCTCCCTCTCTCTCTCTCCTTTAGGTTTTCTCAGGTCAAGAAAGCAGCCAAGAATATTCAAAAACATTGAACAAGAGCTCTTAAAAAGAAGAGCTTCAAAGGGGCTCATTAATTACAAGTTGCCGACTTTATCGTATGGCCGATCAGTACAAATCTCATAAGATCGACTAGAGCATCGCCCTGAATGCAAACTGGATGATTGAAAATTTGCTTGATCGTCCCGGACGATCTCACAATCATCCCGACCGATCATTTCAAATCAGAAGAAAATCATCCAGAGCATTGCCCTAAATTTGAGATGTCCGATCCAAATCGGCCAGGAGCAACCAAGGGTTTTTGAATGGATCATCCCGGCCGATCTTGAGATCGTCTGGGATGATGTGATCGTATCAATCATCCTTAATTACTCCCATGATTGTCAGATCAATTTAGGCATAATTATACAATATCGTCCATGCCAATCAAATAATCGTCCTGGCCGATTTCCAAAAATACAGAATACCTAAATTGATCATGGCGATAATTTCTTTCTGTATTGAGCATATCGTCCTGGCCGATACAGGTATCGTCCAGGCTGATCAGTTAATTACGGCTGCCTTAACTAAGAAATCCTGATTAGATCTTCTGTTTTGAACTCAATCGTCTAGGACGATATAAATATTGTCCCGGCCGATGTGAGTAAAAACACAAGTTCTAAATCTCTCAAGTGTGTGTGTGTGTGTGTAGGGTTACTTAACATCAGTCACTTCAAACAATTACAATTGACTCAAGAAAGAAAAAAGAAAATTGCAGACTGACTCAACCCTAATGTACCCAGTCTTGAGCTGATTCCGATTTTCGTCCGATCTTTGAATCCTGAAAATGTCAGTAGTAACAGGCAGTTGAAGAAAAATAAGAGTGTTTGTCAATCATCAAAACATAGTCCATGAAACTGAATTTGCAACATAGAGGATATCGTCCTGGGACTAATGAATTAAATCATCTTGATGAACAGTTCAAAGCAAAAGTCTAGAGGATATCATCCTGGGACAAATGAGTTAGTTCGTCTGGATGATCAGGACTTAAATAAAAAAATTTCTCGCTTGTTCGTTCCATTGCTCTTTGGGAGTATAACTGATCAGATTGTCTCGTACAAATATGGTTCGTACTGTACGATCAGTATTATAAAATTATAAGTTTTTAAAGCTCTCCCCAGTGTGTGTGTGTGTGTGTGTGTGTGTGTGCGCGCGCGCTAAGTTACTCAATTACAATCATACTCTCTCAGACTAAAATAAAAGAAAAATACAAACTCCTAGTTACAAAATATTCTGAGCAGATCTTGATTTGAAGTCTTCAATAATTTTGAGTATGATTTTCCTTAAATGTTAGTACACACAAGAACAAAAAAAAAATCTTCCAAAATATGTTAGGAGAAAATAATAATCAAAATAATAATATTTGGAATCATCAAAACATACAAGTTACAAGAATGTAAAACATGCAAAGTTAAGTAGCAACTCTCTCAACAACTAAGGCTCGAAGCCTTAACAACGTCATTTGGAATACAACAATTTGATGGTTATGGCCTCTCTATGGCAGTGCTTTGAAGAATTTTGTCATGCAAAAGATGTCCAATGATGGTAGCTAGGCAATGATGTTTGATAATGATGGTTGGGCAGTGATAATCCACTGACGGTGGGCAGGTGGTGGTGGTTCGACAATGGTGATAATCTAGTGGCAGTTCGACAATAGTGATCGTATAGTGAATTGAAAGTTTAACAATGACAGTTGGGATGGTGGCTTGACGGTAGAGGTCAAGTGATGGTGGTTCAATGGTGGATATTCAACGGCAGATAGAGGATGGTGGTTGGGCGGCAACAATTTGATGAACACGGTGGGACAACAAAGGACCTATGGTGATGACCAGGGGAAGATTATATGGTTGCAGTCGGGTGGAGCACTAGGAACTCTTAAGTTTCAAGAGAAGGTCACCCTCTTGTGGAGAGTTGGGGCATATTTATAGATTTTTAAGAGATGTATACCCCATAAATATGGAGAAAATTAGAATTTTCTCTTCAGATGGTTCATATTTATTTCCTTGATCATTTCTTCCACATTTGGGTATCTTAATGATATTGAAATGAAGCAATTTTGGGCTCTGGTATTTGTGTCATCGAGATGCTTGATTTAACTAGAAGCACATGAGCTGTAGAATTAGTTTGGTTGTCAAGTTAATGTCATGAAACTTTTAATTATGCTTCAAGTGCTTGATTTTTTTATTATTATTTTGACTCAGATAAACTTACTTTTGATGTTGATAGGTTTGTTTTATATAGACATTCGATTTAATCATAAGTTTGTTGAAATTGGAATTGAATAACATCAAATTTAATGTTGAAAGTTTTTAATTTAAATGTGCATATTGATTCTGACATTTTATATGACCAAACCTTCTAAGGAGACTCCAACCTTTTCACGTATATACTTGTTTCGCATGATATCACTAAGTGTAAAGCTGCTCATATGCCTAAGCATCATCATCTCTGCAACACTTAACTTTGTTTTATACTTCTCTTTTTATGACCAACATTATGCACCATAAAGCATTGTAGGTCTCATCATCATCTTATAAATTGTTTCCTTAAGTTTGAGGGGTATTTTTCTATTACACAACAGGCCTAATACATTCGCCTACTTCAACCATTCAAATTGAATTCTACTAATGATTTATCCATCTATTTCACCATCGCTTTAAACAATAGACCTAAGATATCTAAAATGTGCACTCTTTTTAATGACTTGATCACTTATTATTATAATTCTGATGCTAGATCTATTCCCACTAAAATTACCCTCCATGTATTTGGCTTTAGATCTTAGATAAAAAACTATAAACTCTAAGGTTGGCCTCCTTAATTCATGTTTTTCTTCAACTCCCTCTCTAGTCTTATCAACAATAAGAAAACCATCAATAAAAAGCATACACCATGGTGTATTCTCTTGTATATATCTACTAAGATTATCCCTGATTAAAACAAAAAGATATTGGCTCAAAGCTAATCTTTGATGTAATCCAACCAAAAAGGAAAAAATTTGGTCAAATCATCTTTTGTTTGAACACAAGTAACAGCTCTTATAGACAAATCTTTAATAACTTGAATATAAGTATTATTATCCCGTCTTTTTTAGAACTTTTTAGAGCACTCATCTTGATATTAGATATAAAAATACATATAAATTATACGGTATATATGTAAATGCTTTTATTTAAAAATAATTAGTAGGTATTATTTTATTTATAAATATGACTACAAATTAAATGAAGGTAAGCCGCTCCTGAATTTTGGATGAATTCTTCATGCCATTTACACAAAAGACATCATGTCAACAAATTTCGAATGATCAGTAAAATTTTGCATTTAATTCGGTAGCAATATAACTTGAATATTGCGTTATGCTTTTTTAGCAAATTATAAGGGGGACCAATTGTGCTCTACCCTTTTTTTCTTAGATTAGGATTTCGGAAGTGAAAAAATCACGACTCATAAATAGCCGAATTGCCACTTTGAACGTGATAAAGTTTAATAATGCGCGTCCTTTACATTTATTGTCTCAAAGGAGATCACATTATCAAGCATGCCAATGCCACCTTTTTTAAATTTAAATTTATTTTTATTAATATTTTTAATAAGAAATTAATGAAAATATTTAAGAATACTTTTTAAAAAGGAACATGTTTAAAATGTAATTAAGTAAAAGAAACGGAATTATTAAAAAATTTTAAAAATAAACAAATTAGCTAAATTATTTGATGCAAACCTACTATTTATTATACATTGCTCGTTAATTCGCAGGCTTGATTTATTTTTTTATTTTTTATTATCTCATCTAATAATTACACAAATAGAAGTTCTAACCAGATGACTATTATAAAAAATAAAAAATACAGCTTTTAACGGTAACTATTTCAAAACAGCTCCTATTGATATATTTCTCAGCCAAATCAAAGATGCTAGAAATTCAAATATAAAATGCATTAATACAGTATTTTTAGAATATAACAATAATCCAACCAATCCCGAAAAATATTAAAAAAAAAATTAAATTCACACCAACTCAAAAAAATCATTATTCTAAATCACAATTCATTACAATATTAAAACATTACTCTATAATATGCTTTATAGGTAGAATAAGATACCAAGTTGCCTTAAGAAAAGGAAAATTATTTGCTGGCAGCTAAAATTCTTTAATCTTCCAGGCAGCAATTAATTTATCCTATATAACACTAACACCCACAAATTTCTACTATATTATAGAGAGAGAGAGAGAGAGAGAAATAGTATTATTAGTTTCTGGCTTTCACTATAGCTAAAAGCGGCCTGTTCATAACTACAGTGAACTCTAGCTTACTTCCAAAATCAAGCTCGGGCTCGTCAGGATGGAGGTTCCATTCAAAAGCCTGAACCATTCTCGCCAGCATAAGAGAAATGTGAATAGTTCCCATTCCCAAACCTGGACAGATCCTCCTCCCAGCACCAAAAGGAATCATCTTTATCTCCTTCACGCCTGTAATATCCGCGCTCTCTCCTCCTCCTCCCGGCAAGAATCTCTCTGGTTTAAACTCTTCTGGTTCTTTCCAGAGCCTTGGATCCTCGGAGATGGTCGGCAAATAAATCTCTAAATTGGCATCCGCCGGGACGTCATAACCCCCGAGCTTGGCGGTCTGTACAGCCGCGTGGGTGAGGGAGAAATACGTCGGCGGATGTTTTCTTAACAGTTCTTTCACGAATGCTTGAAGATAGACCATACCTTCGATGTCGTTTTCACTCACCGGCTTGTCTTTGCCTGCGACTGACATAATCTCTTCGTAAAGCTTTGATTGGATGGATGGATTGTTGATGAGACGCGCAATGCCCCATTCGATGGCGGTGGCGGTGGTGTCGGTTCCGCCGTTGAGGAATTCGGAGCAGAGGGTGACTAATTCCGTGTCGTTTGGCGCGGAATTCCGACCCTCGACGCGAAGATCGAGAAGGGAGTCGAGGTATGAGAATGGAGCCGCGGATTTGTGATCGTCAGGGTTTTTAAGAATCGCGCGGCGTTTGTCGATGAGCGGGACGATGGTTTCGATCTGTTCTTTGCGGACGTTTAAGGCGTGCGCGCGTTGTTTGGAGAAAAATGGCCGGAGAAGTGGGAGGTAATCGTCCATGCGCGGGCTGAGAGTTATGAGAACCCTTTTCATGACTTCGTCGATGCGAATAATGTCTTTCTCATCTAGCTCAACGCCGAAGCACATGGAAATTAGAATGCAGAAGACGGCGTAACGAGCGTTGCGGAGAACCAATATGGCGTCATTATTGGCAATGGCTTCGGAGCGGATTCGGTCGATGAAGCGATCCATGGCGGCGGCGCGGTTGGGGTAAAATTGTTTCAGGCGAGCGTTGGAGAGCATGCCGGAGACCATGTTCCGGCGAAGAGAGCGCCATTCTGGTCCGTAAATGGCGGAATTGACTGTGAATTTGTTGCAGCTGAAGATGACTCGGGTAGGATTTTCAGCAGGGCGACTGCAGAAGAGTTGGCCCTTCTCGATTAGCGCTTCGTGGGCGAGCTCGGCGCTGGAAATAATGATGAGGGTCCGAGCCCCCATGCGAAGCGTTAAGATCGGCCCGTAGATAGGGAATAGTTCGCGGACGTAGTGGATGAATTGTTTGTTGGAAAGAGCGACTTGGAATAGATTGCCGATGATGGGCCATCCAGGGGGACCTGGAGGGAGCTTCAGCTGCTTCGAGTTGCGAGATTTGTTTCGGGTGAAGAAGAAGAAGAAGAAGATGATGATGGGAATGGAGATGAGGAGAGAGAGTGAGGTGAAAACGACAGGAGCAGAAACCATGGCGGGAGATAGAATAAGGTGGAAGGTGATGGGTGCTTTGTTATAGGAGGAGATGGGAAGGAGGAGGAGGAGAAAGTTGGTTGGAAGGATTAATTAGCGTGGAGCCGAGTTCAACTGAATTGGAAAGAAGGTAGCTCGAGAACTTAATGGACATGGTTGGGTTGCCAATTGCTCAGTTTGTGTTGCAATTAATTGCCGTCAATTTGCGGTTTGGAGGACGGGGTGAATTTGTTGTTGAAAGAACATACCATTTATTTTTTAAATAAAGAAACTGATCTAAAAAATTTGTTTATGTGACTATAAGTGTTAGGAAATGGCCTTTGTAGGTGGCTGAGTAACCATAATCATTCAACGAGCAACTTATAATTATAAGAAACTATTAAACATAGAGTAGTTCCGCTCAAACTAATAGATATCTTATCATTTAGTTAATTTACAGTTGAGGGGCCGAGTCCTCTTCATAAATGTTTCATATATAGATATTAGAGTCATTGCAGTAATTTCTATCTTAAGGGGTTGTTTGATTGATTATAAAATGAATGCAGTGCAAAAGAAATGCAATGTAAAAAGAACATAATGTAAAAAAGAATACATTGGAGGAGTTTGGATGAGTATAAAATAAATTCAGATGAATGATTTTTTTTAAGTAAAATGAATAAGTATAAAGTTTAAAAATGATGGCCGACAATGAAAATAGTGGCCAACGACCGACGGCTGTCGCGCGGTGGTTGGAGGGTGGTGATGGTGTGGTCGTCGGCTGACGGTGATGGTGGTGGCCGGAGATTGGCAGCGGTGGCAGACAGCGACTGGTGATGGCAGTTGCCAAAGGGTGGCAGCAGTGATGGTCAACAACTGGCGGCAATGGTAGCCAGCAACATTGGTGGCAAAATGTTGGCGGTGGGGGTGGCAAGTAGGTGGTGCTAGTGGTCAGCAACGGGTGCGATGACTGACGGAGGGTGAGGTGGCTGGCGATAGTGGCTTGAGGCGGTGGAGGTGGTTGGCGAAGGAAGCAGGCGGTGGTCAAGAGAGCTTGCTTGCAGTGTAAAGCATTCTTGCTCAAAACTGGGCGAGTTTGGATAACCATTAAAATGAACAAAAATTATCAGGTGCCCTAGTGCTTGAATAGTGGTGCCCCAATATTATGGGCTCAAAATAATGAAAAATGAACTAGTGCCCCATCTCTCAAACTATGGCACCTAGGCATTGTGCCTAATTCTGCACTTAAAAATAACCAAATCTATTATTCATTTCATTCCATTCTGTTTTAGTAGTGCCTAGTGTGTGTGTGTGAGAGAGAGAGAGAGATGGATTTTTAGTGAGAGAAAGTCCAGTTCGGGGGCTTCGAGTTATTTTTAGTTGTCGGCCCAGTTATAAAAGTTACTCAGATCGAGATATGTTATATTTTTTTCTATCTTAGATTTCTAAATTTTTATATTTTTGGGATATTTATGATTGAATTTATAATTTGGTTTTCTAAAAAAATGTAGTTTTCTTATTCTAGTAAATTTTATCCGTGTAAAATTTGATAGGTTATCGATACGACTGTTATAGTCATTTTGAGTAATTATTTGATATTTCTTCCATGTGATTTTTAAAAGCAGCAATTTTAATCAATTCAAAAATTCATTTTCACATCTAAAATTAGTGTTTTAATTCAGTTAAAGCTTTAGAATGTTTTTATACATGATATCTAGTAATTTGATTAATTTCTAAAAATATGAATATTTTTCTTAGTAAGATTTTCTGTTTCCTACCATTAAGGCATTTTGGCAAATTTTGAATGTAGTTTGATTTTGCTTTCTTACTCCATGCATTTAAATATGCATTTATTTGATTGAAATGTGGGATTCTATTGGTGGAGAGAAGAGATTTTGTTATATGTTATGTGATAAAAACTTTGAAGATTGAAGGCAGTTATGATTCTAAAGCCTGAGGGCTTTTCTTATATTCCCAGATAAGGGATTCTGATGGCAATTATGATTCTAGATCTTGGGGTACATTTATGGTTCTTGCCATGATCAAGCATGGTATGACATCTATGATATCGGGTCATATTGGTTTAGGTCATAACATCTGCTACTCTCATGCCCAACAAGTTTTTTTTTTTTATTATTAAGGACAATCACTTACTCAGTGATGCTTTCACTGATGAAAATATTAAGTTGGCTTTATTCATTATTGGATTTGATAAAGCTCTAGGGTCAGAAGGATTCATTAAGGAACTCAATTATAACTCTCATTCCCTCACCTCCCAAGATGACATGCTAGTGAAATCATCTCTTACTTCTTCTCCTCCCTAATCAATTACAATGGTAACCATAACTACTACTCACATGCCCATGGGTTATAATATTTTTACTAAGTACTATCACTTGCTGAAGCTTTCATTGATGAGGATATTAAGTTGGCTTTAATTATTCATTATTGGCTTTGATAAAACTCTAGGATTGGAAGGGTTCATCTCTAAGTTCTTTAAGGACACCTATCAAATTAATGGAAGGTCTTTCATATTTATCATTATGCACTTCTTCACCATTGTACTCTTCTAAGTTATTTCAAGCAAATTACTATTACACTTATACCTACAAAAACCTACACTTTAACCATGTATGATTATAGAGCTATATTTTGTTGTAAATATGGGGCCAAATATTATGATATTGATGATAATAAATGTTATTGTTTCTTTATTATTGTTATTATTACATATTTATTTTGTTTGTCCTGCTCTCTAACCTTTTAGGTCCACAAGTTCACTTGCAATACAAATCAGCTCAACATAAGATAGACTAGAGTTAAGTTTGTCTGTAATTTCAATTTTAATATACTTTTTACCTTTCTTTTGTCAAGTCATGTATTTAGTGGGCCCCAAACTAAGTAACCTTGCACACACACACTCAAGGGGTGAATTAAAGAGTTAGGAGAAAAATGGGCTTTTGAACTAATCATATAGTACGATATAAATTGTACTAGACGATCAGGTATATAAAAAACCCTAACTAGGGCAACCTTTATTAAGTAAGCCTGCTTAACTAATCATACTAAATGATTCAGATGATACATGATGATCCGTTATAGACATTAAAAATAATCGCTAATCATAATTTAGGCAATATTTTAATTTTCAACTTTTATTATAATTGTATAGGATGATACATATCATACTGGATGATTTATGACAATTTTTCCTAAAATTGATCCTGTAATTAGGGGACTAATTATGGTTAGATTGCTCGATCAATGATCATACTGGGTGATCTTTGATATTTCATGAGATTATCCCCCATCGTCCAATATAAAAATCATAATTTTCTTCCAATCATACAGGAGATCGTACAAGACATCCCGACATCCCTAGGGATGTTCGGGATAATATGTAAATTGTCGCATATCATCCCATATTGTACTAGATAATTAATATAGTATATTTAACTAATAGTCCCGGATGATCGCAAAATCATATTAGATGATCTGTACAAATACTTGAACTAATCGTATATGGTAATGCTAATTATACTGGCTGAAAGGGCTATTTTGTACTAATCATTCAGAATGATCTCAGGATCGTACTGGATGATCTTTGATGAAAAATTGAAAATTAAGGCTTCTTTTTTAAGCTCTCAATTTAATCTCTCATATTATATTTTGAAATATCTTTTGATGTTGAGTTGATTTGAAAGAGATCTTAGAGAAGAAAGAGAGAGAGAGAGAGAGAGAGAGAGAGAGATTTCGAATCTACTTTTAGGGAATAGGATTTTGATGATAGAAAACACTTCTATTTCTCTACGATTACCTTGCCTACTAATATTTCATGTCTATAAAATCAAAATGCAATTTGAACCAGCTCGATTAAATTGAGAGAAAATTTGAACATTTGAAACTGAAAATGAAGAGGAGACAATAAACTTGTGCTTGATGGGTGATCATCTTAGTCAGTCTGATCAAGAAGAGGTATGTAAACCAACATATGATCAATTACTTAAAATTTATGAGAAAATTCATCCATCTTATAAGAAACTTAAGAAAACTCATACTAGTCTGAAATTAGAACTTTTAAATTTGTAAAAGAGCATGAAATTTTAAGTAAAGATCACACTCAACGTGATAGAAATCACATGTCATTACTTGATGAGTTTGATGAATTTAATAAAAAACCATTTTGAATTTACTATTGAGCATGTTTCTTTGAAAACAACCTACACTTCACTTGAATCTGATTTTAAAACTTATATTGAAGAATATGAGCATAAGGAACACTATTTAAATATTGATAATATTGTTTTAGAAAGTGTTAACTTGTGGTTTAAAGCTAAATTGAATGTACTTGAGAGAAATTGGAATACATCAACACTTGATATAAAGTTAAAACCAAAGAAGAGGCATTTTAACTCGAACATATTAGTAAATCCTTTTTCTGGAGTTAGATATTTTTCATGTGGCTTGCTAGGACACATTTCACACGCTTGCACTGTTCATCATAGTACACATTGGGTATGAAAACCCAAATTGTATGATTCACAACATAACACATATACATTGCATTCTTCTTTTTATAAGAAGGGACCTAAACCTGTTTGGGTTCGTAAATCTAACATTTGATGATTTTGTAGGTGTGCTCTCACTAAAGATCTCGTGAGAGCATGTGGTACATGGACAGCAGAGGCTTGTAGCTCTTAATTGCATAAACTTGCTGCTTAACAAAATTTGATTTACATGTTTACTACTTTGTTGATTGTTGTTATTTTCTATTCTTTATGTTCTATTTTTTATTTAGTTTTTTATTTATGTTGTTATTTTGTAGTTGTTTCATCTTTTTGTTTATTAGTTTTTTTTGGTTATTTTTTGGTCATTATTGAAATGATATTTTACGACTTGTTTTTATTTTTGATAATTTTTAGTTAATATTTTGACATCTCTAAATCAATTAAAAGGAGAAACATTGTTGATTGTTTCCTTCTCTCTAACCTCTTTTAGTGGGGTAATTTTTTTTTTATAAATAAAAGTATATCTCAAATTAACAATTGGACTTTGTAATTGAAATCTTTTCTATCTTTCTATAGTAATTTATCTTATATATATAATGCTTAAAGTCTTTATATTACTTTCAAATTCTTTGAAATCTTGTTGTTACATTTATCATATAAAATTGATTCTATTTTATAGTTTACTCTTCCCTTAATTATCCCTTTATTAGAGAGTGAGTTTTTCTTCTCTAATGTCTAGAATATATACTGACAACTAAGAGTTTTTAAGAGTTTTAAAAATGTTCTAGCTTATAAAAAATGATAAGGGCATATAATTAGCCCCAAAAAGAAAAAAAAAGTCTTTAAATTCTAACATTTTTGGAATTTGATGATGTTAATTCATTGATCTTATAAGTCTTTAAATTCAACCACTTGGAGATTTTATCATTTTCATGCCTTGTTTATTTAAAAAAAAAAACTTTACTTTCATTCTTCTTTTTCCTACTTTTTCTTTTCTAGTTTTTTTTTTCTCCTCCTTTTTTGTGATGTCAAAAGGTGGAGTAGTGTTTGAGCTATTTTTCATTAGTTTTGCTTGTCTGATTCTTTATCATCATTAAAAAGGGAGAGATTATTGTGAATCTGATTTCAGGGATTAGGATTTTGAAGATAGCAAACACTTCTTCTTCTCTACGACTGTCTTGCTACTAACATTTCAGGTCCATAAGATCAAATCGTAATTTGAACCAGCTCAAGATTGGGTAGATTAGGTCTGAGTCAGTTTGTGATCTGTTTCTTTTCTTGAGTTAATTGTAAACGATGTGGTTCCTGATGCTAAGTAACTTTGCATACATATACTTATGAGAATTTTTCTGACTATTTTAAAATTTTTTATTTTTTCTCACATCATTCAGGACGATCCAAAAAAATGACCTAGACGATTAGTTAAAAATAGAAACCCTAATTAGGGCATCTTGGTTAAGGCAGCCTTCATTAAGTGCATCGTCATGGATGATATTCGTATCGTCTGGAACGATAGGCTTAAATAAGAAAGAATTAGTCGCCGGATCTATTTAGGTATCTTTTATTTTTAGACATTATCTAGGACATCGACCTAGATGATACAATACAATTATGCCTAAATTAATATGATAATTAAGTAAAGAATTTAAGATTTGATTGCTCGATCATATCGTATTGGACGATCATAAGATCTATCGGGACGATCAGTTCAAAAACCTTAATTGTTCCTAGATGATCAAATATCGGCCAACTTCTATTTAGGGTGATGCTCTAAATGATATGCACTGAATTGAACTAATCGTCTGGGACGATCAGGTTATTTTTCTATCATCCAGACATCAATTCAAGGCGATGTTATGGATGATATTCAATGACTTGAACTAATCGTACAGGACAATATCCTATCATCCTGGACGATATAAATAAAAACCTTATAATCATCCTAAATCATCATGGCTGGTTGAGATAAATTTGTATTGATTGTACAGGATGATATTTATATCATCCTGGAAAATAAAGTTGGTTTATTGCAATTAAGAGCTATTATGAAGCTCTTTAATTTAAGATCTCTTATTCTTTCCAAGAGATTATCTTTTACTGTTATTCTAACCTAAGAGAGCCAAGAGGAGAGGGAGAGCAAGGGAAAGAGAGAGGGGTTTCACAAAGGTTGCTCCAAGAAAGGATTCATTGTCGTCTTCTCCATCTCTAGTTCCTTGGGGGTTCTAGAGATCTACTTCAGCAACTGATCAAGGTTCTCTGCCTACTAAAGTAGGAAGCCAAAGGAGTTGAGGTTCTCTTCCTAATTCAGGAGGAAGAAAAAGGATTTGGGTTCTCTGCCTCACTGGGATTGGTGAAAAGGAGATTTGTACAGGCTTCTCCGCCTTATTGTAGGAGCAAAAGGAGAGTCACTGAGTTTAGTGCAATACTCGGAGGGCACCTTAGGGGAGTGGACGTAGGTCAAGTTGATTAAACCACTATAAATCTCTATGTTCTTTATTACTACTTTCGTGTTTAATTTTCTACACTTTGATTTCTTTGTGGTGAACTTTAATTTGAGTTTGTGTTTTGATTAAAGAATTTTTTAAATACCAATTCACCCCTCCCCCCCTCTTGGTTAGCCTTGCGACTAGTTCATTGAGGCTTAACATCCCTATCAAACTTTCAAGAGAGAGAGAGAGAGAGCTTTGGGAGAGAAGAAAGGGAGAGATTCTTGTGAGGGGTAGTTGTGATGGATGCACAAAGGTTGCTACAACAACTATTTCTACCATCTTCTTCTAGCTTCTTCCTTAGTTCCTTGGTGGCTCTGGGGAGACTTTCATCAGCATCTGATCCATATTCTATGCCTTCATCAGGAGGATGAAGAAGGATTCCTAGGTTCTTTATCTTCACTTCGAGGGTTAAAAAGGATTTCCAGTTTCTCTACCTACTCAAGGAGGGAGTTAAATGATTCAAGGTACTCTACCTCACCCTGCCGGTAGAAAGATTTTGTGAGGGATTCTCTGCCTTGCTGTGGGGGAAAAAATGAGAGACACTACTTTTAGTGTAATACTTGGAAATGAGGTTTTCGGGGAGTGGATATAGGTCAAGTTGATCGAACCAATATAACTCTTGTGTGTCCTTTCTATTTACTTTTTTGCATTTTTTCTGTAAGTTGAAATTTCTACCGGCTGCATTTAGGAGTTCTCTTTTCCTCTCAATTTTAGTTATTATGAAAGTAGTTTTGCTTCGGCGTTGTGGGATAAAATTGTTTGCTTTAAAATATTCAAAAAGATTTTAAAAATATGTTCTTTTTGCCTTAAGAAATTTTTTAAAATAACCAATACACCCTCCCCTCTTGGTTAGCCTTGGGCTACTTCATAAAGGTTTAACAACCCTCATAAACTTTCATATTTCATTGCAAAACTATTTATAAAGCAATTTCCAACCTCGTTGTATGAAGAATAAAATTAGTTCTTAGAAAACGTATACACCATGCTCAATCCACCTTCATTCATAATAGAGTTATCACTAACAACATTACCCTTGTTAAATTGACATTTCCATGCACAAAAATAGAGAAAAAAACAAGATAATGAAAATAAATTCAATTCATAAGTTTCCAAAACAAATCAATACAATTTAAAACTAGTAAACTAACTTAAATTTGTTCAATAATCACCAAATAATACTAATTATTAACTTAACATTCATTGCATTCAATCAATCACACAAACTCAACATACACATATGTAGATCAATCAATCAAATGCTAAAAATGAAAATCTATATAACCCAACTTATACCCCACTCATAATCAATTCCTATAGTTCTGGTTATAATTTAGTTCTCTCAACTATTATTATGACACCAATTTATCGTGCCCCGAAATCAAATTGGAAGAATTATCTATTTTATCTTTATTATCTATCAGAGCTTCTATAAATCAACCTTATAATTCAATATCCAATGAAAGTAATTAAATATTATATGCATTAAAATATTACACTATATTCATTCATCAAAGTTTCATTTATAAGATCCTAAAGATCACTAATAATCATTAAGTCTATGAATAGCTCCCAACTATAAAAGAATAAAAGAGAATATGGAACAAAACCAAAAAGAAGAACTCAAAGATCTCAATCAGTCTCACTTTATACACTCATGGCCTCTTCCCTCACCTCAAATCAATAAAACCACATAATGAGCTTATAAAGCCTGGAAGAAACCCAAAACTTGCTAAAGCTTTCAATCCGAGATATAAAAAATCAATATGTATACTAATCTCAATCAATAAGATCAATTGGGTTCAATATCATCAATGCTCAATCATCACTTGTACGATTAAATATAATAGATAAAAAAAAGTAATAATCAATGCACTTAAATTCATAAATCTATAACATGTTTGAAAATGTAAAATGCATTGGTAATCAATAAATTAGTGATCAACGAATCAATATTATAGAATGAACATGCAGGTGTCAATGTCATCTGTCATGCCCATCTTATCAATTATTTATTATAAGAAATCAATACATGTAATACACACATACTTCTTTATCTATCGATATTATTTTTACTATAAATATATGTATTACATCAGTATATGATTCAGCAAGGCATGATATATAGCTTTAATGTGGTATTTTCATTCTTTTATATGTATTAATTGTATCATTATATTACCTTTATTATCATTATCTTTATCATTATTAGTATTGGTGGCTCTAAATAAATCTTTAAGAGTTATCACCCCATACTCATAGATGTAATCGATCATCAGTTACAGGCTATAATCAGAAAAACAACACAAACCATATTTAAAGGAATGCTCATTGGCCTACCCTCATACATAGGGTAATATATTTTAAGAGCCATCCCGTATTAGTTGTAGAGTTAACAGCCAACCTTCCTTACTTACATATAATTACCACATTTATTTTATATCAGCTATACAAATCACTATAATACATGAGCTATACAAATCACTTTAATACATGAAATGCTTAAATATTAAAATAAAAAAAAACCTATATATTAATATGTAACTATAAAAAATCATAAATTATATTTTACCTCATAAATTTCATACTATTACATTAAAAATGTCCATAAAAATTCATATTTATTATACATGAAAAAGTTACATCATAAAATTGCGATAAATCATGAGAAAATATATTTTTATCAATTTAGGAGAGATAAAATTCATCAAAATAAAAATCATTGAAAACTAGACTGAGGTTATGGTCACTTATAATGATCAGAAGACTTTTCCTTACTGAAGTAACAAACAAAAATGACCAAAACTAGCTTTCTGTTTCTTCCCTCTCTCTTCTTCATCTCCCTTTCCATCTATTCTTCCATAAGAATCCATGCTAATGGGGAAAAGGTGGGGGTGCTAGAGAGATTTTAATGCTTAAGATTTGATATATATATATATATATAGTTAGTGGCCTAGCACCGCATTGCTCAAACCTAACACCACATGTAGAATCCAAAATTACTATAAAATAAAGATTCCAATGCCACCATGGCATTTTCTTGCACAGCTATGCTCTCAATCCTAGAACCTTAGTGCTACCAAGCATAGTGCTAAAAAACTCCACACACCAGTTCAAGCAAAAATTTTATTTTTTAAAATACTTTTTTCATATTTTAGATTTTTACAATCTGCCCACTTTAAAAAATGCACCTTCTACATTTTTTGTTAACAAAAATAAAATAATGAAAATAAATTCAACTCATAATCCACCAAAACAAATCAATATGATTCAAAACTAGCAAATCCTAAGCACTAAACTCTAAGCTATGGCTTTGAACTCTCCAAAATTTTTTAAATTAATTCAATGTAATTGCATTAGGAAGTGGTACTCTGGCTCACATAATTGGGCGCCAAGATGCTCAATCAAATTTTAATAATAAAAATATATTTTTCCACTATTCCACTCATTTTTACACAATCATAGTAGTTGGCTAGAGAGAGTGGAGGAGGATTTCTAGAGAGAGAAATTCCATTTTGAGCCACTTCGTGACTTTTTCTACATATAATCAAAATTTAAAAATTGTCCGGCTTTAGATGGGTTTGCATATCTCAATTTTTAGTAATTCAGTGATATTTAAATTTTCTTAATTAAAAATATAACTTTATAATGTTTAAGTTGAGATAACTTATAAACAAAAAACTCTCACCGCATAACTTTGGGTAAGTTGCAAAAAATGTAGTTATGGACATTTAGGTATTTTTCTGTAAAATTTCTATCAAATATTTTTTAAAGTTTGTTTTTCTAAAACTGTAAAAAAAAAATATTCATGCATAAAAAATAGTATTGTAGAGCAATTAAACCTCTAAAATATAGTTTTGCATGATGTATGGTGATTTGGTAGATTTTTTAGTCCATGAATTTTTTCTACTTTATATTGGTTTTGATTACTAAAATGTTATCTTAGGGAAAATCTCTAATATTTTATAAATAGATGTTTACCTATGCATTTATGCATCTCTGAATGATATTATGTATGTATTTAAGGAGTTTAATGGAACTTCTATTCGGAGTTCTATTATATATCCACAAAGTTTTATTACAAAAATTAGGAATGTACTGAGAGCACTAGAAGGCCTTGGGGCTAGGAGTTCTGAAAGGGGTGCATATGGGTCTGGAATTCTGAATTGGAGACATAAAAGATAGAGTTATGTTACTTTCTATTATGTATAATGCATTTATTTATATTCAATTCAGCATACTTTACATTATTTTTAGACTTAATTATGTAACCTAATTAGTTATCTGCAAAACCCTACATTATTCTGACACGACCATAAAGTATGTTCGTTGTTAAGATTACAATCACTACTTTCTTTTAGTCATTGGTTTTTTAATTATTAAGAATATATTTGGGGGAAAATGTAATATATTGAGCTATGTTAGCTCATTTTATGTTATGAAATTTATTTTCATGTGAGAACATGGGTAAAGGGTTAGTTGAGTAGATAAGGCTTTTTTTTTTTTTTAGTCTGGGTTGTGTATATGTATCATTTCTAGTTTTTTTATTTTAGATTTTTTAAAATTCTTGATATTTTTTGTATTTCTTTCCCTATGTTTGTCAATTGTCATGGACTATATTATAACAAGAATCTATAATGTATACTTTTATGGATAAATAGAAATGAAGAAATTTTTTTAATGGATTAGCAAATTTATACATAGTGGGTGAATTAGGCTCTATGGTTTGTTATTTAAAAGAAATCTAATATTCTGATATTTCTTCAAATATAAGATCTTGGTCTATTTTGTTTTACTTCTTCTATATCACCATCAAACACAATATAATATGTATATATGGGTCATATCGAGTTGGGTCATGACAGGACGATCTCCCACTTAATTGGCTCCTACTACATGTCATTGATCCCTCACTAATAGCTCTAAATAGAGCTACTGATTAATGTTGTTGCTGATTGCCTCCTTCATCGAATTAGCCTTCCAGTCCATTCTAGGGGTACTAAGCTATCTTGTGACTAGATTAGCCACAACTGAAGCATTAACTGGTATAATGATAGTATATACCATAATCCCTCCTACCACAATATCCACACAATAGAATATTACCAACAAATAAAGATCTACCTGCACTCATATAAACTATAAAATCATCCTTTCTAGACTCTCTACCACCACCAAACCTGGGCCTCTTCCAACTAACACCACTCTTGGAGGATCCCCCTCTAAATATTTTCTTGCCTGCATCCCATATCTATTTTTTGGCCATCAGTTCATTCTCCATTAATATAGCGCCCAATCCAAAGAAATCTCAAATATGGAATGACACTTGTGGATCCCTCATATTATCCCTCATCCCTCTTAAAAAGCGAGAACACCTCTCCTATAGTGTACTGACCAACTAAGGAATGTATCTAGCCAGAGCTATAAACTCTACTTTATACTGCATTACATATTTACATCCATGAACCACCCATAAAAATTACCTTTAAATATGTTGCCTCGTAGATGGTGTGACAAACTAGTCTCTAATAGTCTTTATGACCTATTCCCTAAAAATCTCAACATTTATTTTTCCCTTGAATTTTTCTCTTTCCCTAGCTACCAGCAGCATTCCACTTCCTCCTTTGAAAAATATCTCTAAGGACACTTTCCAACTATTTGGACACTACTTGCTATCAAATTATTTTTTAGCCTATGTAATTAATCCTATATGGTCTAAGGATCTACATATCCTTCAAAATGAAGAGATTTAAATCTAAGAAATAGCTACAGATAATAGTCTATCCCATCTCCCTTTACACCTAACATCTTGCTTAGGTAAGCCAACGCCTCGAAGTACACTAATCCAATGGTTGCATAATCACATTCTCTAACTTGTTGCAATGAGATAAAAATCTAAAATCTTTTATGTATTCCACTTGTCACTCAAAGAACAAACACATTGATGCTCATCAAAGTGTCAAATTCAAGCATTCGTGAAGTATTCTAACTTCACATTCTTAGAATACTCAACATATCAAAAAGAAACAAAGGTGTGAAGGAAATAAAATGAGTAAACCCATTCAAGCATGAAATTTCACTAATATAACATTGGTATTAACTTTATCATCAGTGAGCACACACATAAAACATGTATAATATAATAAAAATGATAATGGACACGAGACTTCTCAACACAATGAAATGCCTTACACATGGGGTCCATCATGGCCACCAACAACCCCCTTATCTTGGCTAGGTAGTCTAGCATAAATTTTCCACACACCACAAAGTTAAACATCTTCATGTGATGTTAGGTTACCCTCATCTCCAACTATGGGGTTGTCACCATATCACCATAGTCCTTAACTCAGCAAGCTCTCTCCTCAACTTGTGAACCTCCATTTTCAGCTCAATGACCTCGTTTGAAGCTATTATGCTATAATAACACAACAAAAACATCGAAGTCTTTGTCCCACTACATGGGGTTGACTGCATGAATCCTTTTTCTCCATTATGTCCTATTAAAAGTCAAATATTCATTTAAATCTAATAAGGAAGGATCATTTCTAATATTCTCTAACCAAGTCTTTTTAGGTCTACCTCTACCTTTCTTAACATAAGTCAAATCTAATACCTCTATTTTCCTAACCGGGTCATTGGAAGGCCACCATTTTATATGACCAAACCATCTAAGGTGACTCTCTCTAATCTTTTCTTCCATTGGAGCTACTCCAACCTTTTCACAATATGTTCATTTCATATCCTACCTCTAAGAGAAAATCCATTCATCCACCTGAGCATCATCATCTCTACAACACTTAACTTAGTATTATGTTTCTCTTTTAATGGCCAACATTTCACACCATAAAGCATTGTAGGTCTCACCTCCATCTTATAGAATTTTCCCTTATGTTTGAGGGGGAATTTTATATCACACAACAAGCCTGATGCATTCCTCCACTTCAACCATCCAACTTGAATTCTGCTAAAAATAACCCCATCTATTTCACCATCACTCTGAACAATAGATCCAAGATATCTAAAGCGTGTACTCTTATTAATGACTTGATTGCCCAAAGTCACAATCCCCTCACTAGGTTTATTACTACTAAACTCCATATATTCAATTTTAGATATACTCAAGCGAAAACCTTTAGAATCTAAGGTTGACCTCCATAATTCAAGTATACCTTCAATTCCCTCTCTAGTATTATTAACAAGAAGAATATCATTAGCAAAAGCATACACCAAGGTACATCCTCTTGCAAATGTCTAGTGAGAACATCCATGACTAAAGCAAAAAAGATATGGGCTTAAGGCTGATCCTTGGTGTAATCCAACAAAAATAGAAAAATACTTGGTCAAACCACCTTATATTTGAACAAAAGTAATAGTTCATGTATACATATCTTTAAATATTTAAATATAAGCCTTATTAACTCCTTTCTTTTCAATAACTCTCCACAACACTTCTTTGGAACTTTATCTTATGCTTTCTCTAAATCGATAAATATCATTTGTATATCCTCCTTATTCTCCCTATAATTCTCCATTAAACCTCTTAATAAATGTCTAGCTTTCATAGTAGATCTACCCAAAAAGTTTTTAAAAAAATTCTTTAAAAACTATGAAAATTTATATGGAGCACCAAGGCATTGGACTAGCAAGTGCAACAGAACTGGCTATGGACGAGCAGCAATGCCAGAAAATGCCACTGTAGTACAAACACATTCTATTTTACAATAACTCATGAATCACATGCAACATAGTGGTGCAAGGTAGTTTGGGCACCACAATACCGCACACTGAAATGAGTTTTTATATATTTTAATATAAATATCAATGCTTTTCACTCCCTCCCTGACTCTTGCAACATTTGATTAGTTGAGAAGAAAGGAAGAATAGGAAGAGAGGGAGATCAAATAGAAGGTCCCATGGGGCTTGTTCATATCATCCCTATTAAGAAAAGTATTTAATTTGATCATTATACATGACCTATACTCTACTCCCATTTTCAATAATTTGGAGTTTGATATATTTCTCTCACTCCTAAAAGTGATAAAAATATTATATATATGTCATTCCAGCAAACTTTCACCATATAAGTTTTGATATGTGGTAGATATAATCATGATGAACATTTTAGTGACTTATATTAAAGTTTCACTAGGTCATTTGATTGATATAATATTTTAATTAAAATAAGTAGGGAAAGGATTAGCTGCAAAATGATCAAGAGTTGGTGTATTAAATATTGATATGGAATACATGACATGCATATTTTTACTATTCATTTAGCCTAACATGTATATTGTTATACTACATGCATATTTATTAGTAGTACAATGTATGGATCCACATGTTATAAAATTTCATATGATATATATAGGATATGCATATAAATGATGTGAGATGCATAAGAATAGGAAAAAAGGGAAATGAATTAATATAAGACAAATGAGATTTATACCATGATATTGATATGATTGTGTATGCAAGAAGATTGATTTGAAAATGATGTGTTGACTAATATTAGATATATGATATGATAATCTCATGTGATATCCTCAAGATCAAAATGGGAGTTATAAGAAGCTAAAGACTGATACAAAAGTCAAAAGGGTAGGAGCAATATCAAGATACTTTTTTGAGTATATGATACGATAAAAGAGTATATATAGTGCTAAAACATGATAAGAATATTGAATAAACTTATACATGATAAGAATATTGATACAACTAATTTATTAATATAGTTGATTGATTGAAGATATAGAATGAATAATAAGATTGATTGATTGATTGAATAAGTATGGCTAAATGATAAAGATCAACTGATGGATAAGAGTGATTGATAAGGATCCATGGAATGAGATGGGTCTGAGCTACATGCTGGAGTTTCTTATTACATATGTTAGTTTTTTCTTTATTTTGTAGTCATATGAAATATTTATAGTGATATATGTTTGTCAATTGCATGTCATGTCTATTGTATATATGAATTTTAAACTTTGAATATAATATAAATATTTGGTGAAAAATGATATAATTATGTTTTCCTGCTATTTATATTTTCCTTTGTTGATGCAATTAGTTGGTTCTTATTGTTAATTAAAAACAAAAAGATAATAAAAATAAAGGATGTGTGATTCTTTCAATTTAGATTCTGGAGCATGATATGTACCCTCCAAGCTGCTAGCCTCATTGATGTATTGAATATTCATCATTTTCTCCAAGATAGTCACCGACCCATTAACCACCTCCAATAAGATCGATCCTAAGGGAGGGAAGAAATCTATAGAGCAACCATAGTACAATGAGCTTATTGTCTTTTCCATATATGCTTTATAGACATGATCCTCCACTAGAGTCTCAACTTTCCCTAGTGTAGCACCCACCACCTACTTATTGACGTCACCATACTCTATCACCCATGAAGAGTAAGTGTCTTATAATTCTTTTGTTGGTAGCACTCCTGCTATCAATAATGAAATTTCATCAATGGATAGATCAAGTAAACTTAAAGGCATAGCCAAGAATAGATCATACAGGATAATCCCCTTAACTATTGAAAAAGCACCCACTATTCCAAAGCCTTCATCTTCTTCTCACTCGAGGAAATACAAATACAAGCTTTGTTTTTCTCATAATAATGCTATCTACAAGTACTTAAATTTTTCCATTTTTATCTTAACTACCCTAGGTAACAATGCTTGAGAACTCTCACTAACTTAGCAGAAGTAACCTCCTCTAAACTCTCAACTATTGGGTGCCCCAATGGCACTCACCTCCTTCACCGCACTTCAAAAGGCTCATCCTCCTCTTTAGGAGGATCAGCGTCACTGGCAGTGGTGAGCTCAACGTCATTGATAGCCATAGATGGAAATATAATGACCCTAATCATCACCTCAATGTCAACCTTACTCTTCTTTATAAATTGGGAGATCAAATGTTCATGTGCCTTTAATACTGCCTAGGCATTTTCTTTATTAGTCTATCAACTTCAAAATGCATCAGCTACCCCAATCACCTTCTTATACTTCCTCTCTGCCCACCATTAGTAAAAAGTGACCTTCATGAAGGCCCTCGGGAAAGAATGTGCAAGGTTGACTAGGTTAATTCTCTTAAGACTTGTTGGCTCTCTAATCACCGAAGTAAAAGAGTCCAACCCTCTCAATACATGTCCCTTATTTATAAAGAGCCAAGTGGAAGGTGACATCACATCATCATCATTAATGTGAGTTTAATGCATGTTACAACTCGAGCCCATGAGTTTATATTTTTTATTATAATAAACATTGTGGCTCACATCATTATATCTAATTATATTTATAAGATATAGTTGTTTGTGTGTATACTAACATTACAGAAAATGCCATGCACTATCCAATGAAGATTCAAGGCTCAAGATTGGATAAAATAAGTTATGATGTAAATATTTTTGTAATATTTATTGATGTATTTTTTATTTTTTGAGTTAAGTCCTATAAGGGTGTATGCTAGCTTGATGATCATGCACATACACACTCAAGGTGAATGAGATTGAGTCAAAATAAGAAGTTTATTTGTTGAACTAATTGTATTATATGATTTCCATCGTACTATATGATCAACTTGTTAAACTAATCGTACTAGACGATCTAGATCATCCAGGATAATTGATTTTGATCATGAAAACAAGCCGTCAATCATAATTTAGGCAAAATTTTGAATTTCATATTTTGTATTAATAGTACAAAATGATTTACATCATCCTAGAAGATCTATGAAAATCAAGCCTAAATTAATCTTATGATTAGTCAATCAAATCTACTTAATTTTAATATTCTGATCATATTGTACGATCAGGATCGTACTATATGATCAATAGAGATAATTTTACTCATCCCATGTATCGTACTGGACGATCTGTATAATTTTGAACTGATTGTACTGGGCTATCTGGAGATCATCTAGGACTATCAGGTCAAATTTTGTACATTATATTGGATGATCCTGAGATCCTCTAGGATGATATTTGGCACCAAAATTGAGTTTTTTGGGTTTTTTAAGCCTTCTTTTTAAGTATATCATAATGGACGATCCTACAATCATACTAGATGAATTTTGTTGCCATAATTGAGTTTCTAGGATTTTGTAAGCCCTCTATTTAAGTTTTCTCCAAAGATTATAACTGTCTTTGGTGGTCATTGTGTCTTCATTCTTCTGGAGAAAATTTGAAAGTGATAGAGGAAAAGATGGAGTTTGAGAAGGAGAAGATTCTTGGAGGGGATTTCAATAGAGTGTGGATGGTGTTTCACATTGTAGCTCCAGTATGCTTGCACCTTAGTACTATCAATTAAAGGTTCGTCTTGAGGGAAGTTTTGGGGAGAAGAATATCTCTTTGGTGTCAAATAACCCGGTTACTCCATCGCACCGGGGAAGGTTGAAGTGATTTTATAATGGCTTCCCTGCCTAGCTGTGGGGGCTAAATGAGAGTTACTAAAAGTTTAGTGCAATACCTAGAACAGGAGGTTCTATAGACTAGATGTAAGTCAGGTTAGATCAAACCACTATAAATCTAATGTATTCTTTCTAATTTTATTTTTTTAACATTTATATTTGGATATAACTGTTTGGTTGAAAATTTGTTATTGATATTTATTGCAAATCTGAGTTTATGGATTAGACTTTTGATGATATCAAACATTCCTGATTTTCTACGTCTGCCTTGCCTAGTAACTTTTTAGGTCCACAAGATCGAATGCAACTTAAGCCAGCTCAAGATCGGATAGATTTAGGTTAAGTCAAGTATGTATTATTTTCTTTCTTGAGTCAATTGTAAAAGTGGTTCCTAATGCTAAGTAACCTCGCACACACACACTTGAGGGATTTTATGAGTTTTTCTATTTTGAGTACATCTTCCTGGACGATGTTCATATCGTCCATGCCGATCTAACTAAAAACATACACTCTAATTAGGGCATCCTGGTTAAGTAGTCGTCATTAAGCAAATCGTCCTGGACGATCCTTTTATCAGCCAGGATGATAGGCTCAGTTAAGAAAGAATCAGCCGTCATGATAAATTTATGTATTCTTTATTTTAGGGAATCATTGAGGACGATCTCTAAATTAGCTTGGACGATGCAACATAATTATGTCTAAATTAATCTGGTAATTATGAAAAACAATTAAGGCTGATTGATACGATCACATCGGCCGGACTGATCGTAGAATCGGCCAGGACGATGGACTAGACGATTGACATCGGCCAGAATCTATTCAGGTTGATGTTCAGGATGATTTTCCTCGAATTTGAACTAATCATCCAGGACGATATTGTATCGGCCTAGACGATGTAATCAAATTTTTTTTCTGATCGTCCGAAATTGTCCCGGTTGATTGAGTTTAATTTGTACTGATCGACCAGGACGATAGAAATATCGTCCTGGACAACATCGGTTCTTAAAATTCTATTTAAAGGACCCAAATTTACTCATGCTTAAGATCTTGAGTGCTTCTTTCTTGACCTGAGAGAGCCTTGGGAGAGGGGGGGAGAGAGAGAGAGGGGAACTTGTGAGGGGAGTTTGTGAGAGGGTTCACAAAGGTTGCTCCAAGCAAGATTCCAAGTCATCGTCTCCATTCTTCATCCTTCGACCTTGGGAGGTTCTTGGGAGGTCTACTTTAGCAAAATGTCTGGGTTTTCTACCCGCTTCAGGAGGAAGCAAACGGAGTCGGTTCTCTACCGCACCGGGGTTGGTGAAAAGCAGTCTGTTGTAAAGGCTTCTCCGCCTAGCTGTGGGAGCTAAAGGAGAGACACTTAGTTAGTGCAATACTCGGAGGGTGCCTCCGAGGAGTGGACGTAGGTCAAGGATTGACCAAATCACTATAAATCTGGTGTGATCTTTCTTTGTTTTGCTTCCGCGTTTATTTATTTTTTGCACTCTGATTTCTATGGTAATTTTGGTTTATGATTGTTGTGCTTTACCTAAGAATTTTTTTTTTTAAATATCAATTCCCCCCCCCCCCCCCCCCCCTCTTGGTTAGCCTCGAGCAAGTTCTTAAGGGCTTAACATCTCTAACGAACTTTCAATATTACATTGTATTGATTATCTATTTTCATATGTTAAAAAAGCTTTAAGAAGGAGATTTTTCTTTTTTGTTGAAAGAATTTTTTTTTTAAATATCCAATTCACCCCCTCCCCCCTCTTGGTTAGCCTCGGGACTAGTTCTTTAGGGTTTAACATCTCGTACGAACTTTTAAGTGGTTTAAGAGCAGGATTTGAAAACAAAGTATTAGAAAAATTTTGAAAAAAGTTCAATGGCTAACTTTGAAATCATAACATTGTAGAAGGCTATTCATTCACACGACTACTTTTATTTGAAAATATTTTTCAATCAAGGTTCTTTGGTGACTTGGACTCTAGACTCTCTTGTCTATAGATTTGGGATAGACGATCCTCCTCTCGAATTGAGGATCTCTTGTATATTATTTTCATTATTGTTTGGCTTTGATTTTCCTACCGCAATATATTGTTTTGGGGCTAATTTCACTCAAATTTTGCATTATTCTCGCTGTTTCTCACTGTTTTTCACCAGTTGGTGATAGGTTTTCTTGCGAACTCAAGTATTACCCTTAGGGTTACTTGTGAACTCAAGTATTTCCTATCAAATTGGTGGGATACATCCAATTGAGAAATATTTTGTTTGAAATAAATGTATAGTTTAAGATTCACGGCTTTCTTGAGTTCTTTATAGAGTTTCTCTAGGTTTCTAGCTATTTCTCCTCTTCCTCTCCTCTCTATTCTCTCATAAGTTCCCAAGTCATCAACTCACAGAATAGGCCTACTAGTAAAGTCGAGTTTCTTCCATGGACAGATTGGATTCAACAATTTGCCCTTTAATTAGTGTCCTAAAGTTTCCAACCCTACTTCGAATGCTTGATTTAGACCCATCTGAAATCAAACTGAATCACATTTGATGTCATTGGGTTTATCTTCTTCAGTTATTTACTTTGAATATGAGTTTGCTAAAATGGGAGATCATATGGTTTGAATTTTAATTAAGTTGTCAATCCAAATATTGCCTCAGGATTTTACATTTTAAAAATGCAAAATGAGAGCGAAAATATTTCATTAAAATCTAAATTTTTAAATTATTGTTTGATGTTTTTTCTTCAAATTTTTAACTTTTAATCTTAAGAATTAAAAAAAAAAACTATTTAAAATGAAGCATTTATGTTAATAATAATATTCTAGCACTCAACAAATATTTAACTCTAAAATAATTTAATAAATCTGCATAAAATTCTCCAACCATATAATCTGAAATTAATATTATGTTAAAATAGAAAAAAAAAAGTGATCCATGCATTTCAAAATTTATATAATGTTCTAACATCAAAAATAAATAAATAAAAATATATCAACAAATTAAAATACTATAAAAATCACAATATCTTTAATTCTCAATAAATTTAAATTATCGAGACAATACTTGATGGGAGAACATTTCACTTGAAACTCTTACACATTCCCAGAATTTTAACTGATTCTGAGCACCGCATCTTCTGTTTGACAGAGAGATCTGTCCACATTCTTCTCTGTGGTAATTAGTAAAAGTAAACGGTTAATTAATCTGAAACTGAGAATAATTAATCAATCTAATTACGGTTTAATTAAGAACTTAGCAGACGAAGGAGGCCATGTGAGAGAAGAAGACTGGAACTGACAGATAAAGCTGTGGGACTGGCAGTGGAGGTTTTGTGGGACTGGCAGTGGAGGTTTTATAGGTTGGAAGGTGAAAGGCTAGCTTTCTCTCTCTACCATTAAGGAGCACGGATTTTAAAGGTGAGGCATTGAATGAATCCACCTAGAAAAGCCAACGTAATAATATTCTACCCATTCATACATCTTTCATTCAGCTGTCTCGCACTCACTTCTTGGAGGGTTTAAAGGATGCCAGTTGTAGCACCCCATATATCTACAGCCGAATGATATTTTTTTAGTTATATATATATATATATATATATATGTGTGTGTGATGTAAGATTTTAAATAATTATTTATTTAATTAAATATTGGATTATTTGAACTATAAACAAGTTGTCCAAATTAGTGATTGATATTTGGCTAAATTAATAAAAAATGTTACTTTTAAAAGTTATAAATAAATTCTCATTCTTCACGTGAAAGAATATTGAATTTAATTTGGAGTGTTTAATATTTGAAGAAATTTAGAATCTTATTTGGTGATCGACTTGGATGAAAAATATATGCAACTGCCAACAATTGTCATCACTGAGTCATCATTACTTGATCATCATCTCTCGATCGTCATCACCCAATCGTTTTTGCCTAACCAACGTCACTTAATTGTCATTGCACAGCTTTGATGTCTTTCTACCAAAACTCTTAGTTGCTTCTCTAGCAATCTCTGCTATATCAATAAGAGACCAAATTAGTATTCTAACCAATGCTTTAAAAACCGGTATGATCGGTTCAACCTGAAAATCGGTCTAAAGGCCGGTTCAGTTCAACCTGAAAACCGGCTTAGCTTCAAACCGATCGGTTTTGTCCAAAACCGTTGGTTCAACCGGTTAACCGGCAAACCGATCGCGGTTCACTTGAACCTACCGGTTCAAGATTTGTATTTTTTAAAATTTAAATTTTAAATAACTTATTTTTAAATATTAAAAAATATTTATAATTTAATTTTAAATTTGAAATTAATAAATGATTTAATTTAACCTCAATAATTTATAAATATAAAATAATAATATGAATCTAATATATAAATTTTAAATATAAATTATATATAAATATATAACATAAATTAAGGATTATTTATATTAAACTTATTAATTCATTTGTAAGTTAATTTTTTGTTAAATTTAAATTAAATTTAAAGATTGAATATGCTTAAATTTAAAATTATATAAGATATTAATAAGATATTAGTAATATGTAAATTAATCTTATATGATTTTTATATCTTCTAAATTGTATTTATTACGTCATCCGGTTCAACCCCGGTTCGACCGGTTGAACCGATCGAACCGTGAACCGCTCTCTCTACCGGTTCTTTGTCCAGTCCGGTTTTCACAACCTTGATTCTAACTTTGTAATGCTATTTTTTGTAGTTGAGGAAAAGAGCAAACTTATGTAATTTTGCTTATATAGTGAACCATTTTAACTAGGCCTGACTCCTTGGTTTTTTCTCATTCAATCTGTATTAAAACTGGGTGTCTTTCGCAACTTTTTTTTTCTTTATGTGTCCTTAATCTTCGTACAAAATTATGACAGTAAGCCCTCTCTAATATTATAACTATTCTAATATGTAATAGTTTTGTGCATTTTTTATTGACATTAATAATATTCTACAAATACTTCTTCATTAGATGACAAAAATAACGCCCATTGAAATAGAGCTTCCCACTCTAACACTCATCTATTTGATAACCAACATGTTGATCAAGGATGTCATAATCTAGTTGCAGAGGCTCCCCAAGCTTGTCCTTGGAATATCAAATTTGTAGAATGGAGGAACATTAAACTATATCAAATCATTAATCTATTTAGAGGCAGATGGATAGGAAAGAGTACATTCATAATATGATCAGAATAACTCACTATAAAATAAACCAAAAGTAGAGTTGATTTATTGAATAATACAAATACATTGCTTGTCTTGTTGTGGTTCATCATCCACCACAAAGCCCATTAGAATAACCATGATATTGTCAATTATATATACCAATCCTATTTATGTTGCCTAACTAGCTAGCTAGTATTCTATATACAACCTTAGTGGACTGGACCCAACCTCAACTTATTGTTGCCTCTCATAGTATTATAAGAAACAAACTTTGATGCATTTTTAAAAGAAATTTCCTCTGAGGGATACATATTAGCATACTCATCATCGTAGTTTTTATTTTTTACCAATGTAATTCTCAAGCATAATATTTTTGTAGGGTTCAGAGTGCCTGATATTGATTATTATGATGCTCCTCTAATCCTTATGAGAATATCAAACTCTAGAGGACTATCATGCATAAAGAATGAAATCTAACGTGCTCCTCTGTTTTAATTATTTTTTTAATTGATTTTTCATGTAAAAATGTTGGTATCCTTTACAATTCTTTTATTTGTGTATTTATTAGATCTTCATATAGTATTATGACGTTAAATGTTCTTACCCTACCACTATAAGTGTTTTGAGAAGCAAGGTTTTCTTTCAACTTATAGCCTCTTACATATTATAGCTTGTTATTTTTTCTGTAATGTAAGATTTTTATCATGCCTCAAGACCAAATAATTTATTTTTTATAAGCCGGGCCTAGAGTTGCAACAAAACTAACCTATTATTTCATATATGGTAAAATTTTATAAAATAGAAGTTAGAAATACATCATTTCAATGTATAGCTGAAGAGGAAGGTTCTTAAAACATAATCTCTATGAAACCGGTATCACTATGCCTTGAATTGATTGTCTCAATAAGACGAAACCAACGATACCAAAATTGGTCTAATTCAAGCCCAATTTTATCTTGAGACCCTCTTAATAATAGCATCTCTGGTCTTGATACCCTCTTAATTAGAGCACCATTGGTTTTGAGATCCTAATTGGAACCCCACATTAGTTCAATAGTGGACAAAAATGCCATGCATATAGGTTCCTGGATGAAACAAGAACTTGGCCAAGAAATTCTCATTGAGAATTTCCCTGCAAAAAAAAAAAAAAAAAAAGCTTTAGTTAGTCTTCTTTTAATCATTTTTTAATTTATGTTTTCTTTATTCTTTCCTTCTTCTTTCTTGTTTCCATGTACATTTTTTCAAATCTGACTTATTAGTTAGCTTGAAGGCTTTTATTTAGTTGAAAAAAACAACTTGTTCGATTTGCAAAGTAGGAATTTAGGATTCTCTGTGTTTCTTTACTAATTAGTCATTATTCTTTCTTATTTCCTCAGTGTTAGTATGTCCACCCTGTTAACAACAAACACTGCCCTTAATATCAACCGTTCATCATTTATTTATGTGACAATCCTGGAGTTGTTTCTAAAAGCTTTTTATTCAAATATTTAGGCTTCGTTCGGGATAGCTTTCATATTGCTTCCTAAAATGATTTTTTAGTATAAAATTTTCTAATTCATGATTTTTTTGTACTATAAAGCTGTTTTAGAAAGCAACAAAAAAATTGCCCCAAATGAAACCTTAGACTTCATTCCTGACATCTTTCTTACTATTTTTTAAAACAATTTTTCAATACAAAAAAACTCTTAAAAAATATTTTAGAAAGCAACAAAAAAATTTGTCCCAAATGAAACCTCAATATTTTGGGATCTTATAATTACAACAAATTTCATGCTCAATCAGATGAATTTTCTCGTGAAATATATATTCTTTATTCAAGCTATTAACAATTTAAATTTAATTAAATGAGTTATTACTTATGTTTGACTCACTTCTTTGGTGAGTATATCAAACTCAAAACTGTTCCTAAATCTTTGTGAAAAACCCAAGCATACCTATTAATTATAAAACTTAAAAAGTAGAAAACAAAAGTATTTTCTTTAATTTGTTTGAAAAAAATTACTCAAAATATAAATATTTGTTTTTGAATAAGATATGGCATACAATGAAGCATTTTACAAATTTTTTTCATATAAAAATAAAAAATCTCAACTATTTTAATTATTTTACAAAAAATAGAAATAATTTTATGTAAGTTTCATAATAATCATGCAACCTAGGGTTCTTTTATGACCACTGCAACTTTTTAAAATGAAGGAAGATCTCATCAACGGAGGTCCTTGCGTCATCTGCTCTTGTTTTCTGGATGACCTTGCGACCACCTGAACTTGAGGTATTTTTCCTTCATATATGAGGATCCATTTTATCCTATATCATTGAGCTATAGGATTGATCTGTTGTTGGTTTTTTAATCACATGAATCCTACTCCCCTTCCACCCACCATTTTTTGGTCTGGGTGTTTTTGTTTGTGGGGTCATTTTTACTTGTAATTGCTTTATAGTTGGCTTTTGTAATTTCTTTTCATTAATATAATGAACTGTCCCAAAATCTTAGCAAGAAAATTGTCTCAAACAAAAACTTAGTAAAAAATATATTTTTTAGATATTAAGGCCAATTAAATCAAACTCACACACGCATGATTCCATTTTAAAACCTCTTAGTTAATAATCAAAGCTCAAAATCAATATATAAAATAAGGTATGAAGTAAAAAATTATAAATATATATAGAAAAATTTTCAAAATTCTAAGCCGTTTTGAATGCAATTGAGATAGCTCCAATTTTTAGAAATCCCCGCTCCCTTGGTTACCTCCCTCCCGCTTCCCTCCCGTTCACACCAGAAACTAAAAAAATAATAATAAAAATGCCCCCAAACCCCTATAATACCTTTCTCCCTCGATTATTGACCTAGTTGCTTCACTTGCTCCGATGGCAACGGCGATAGATCTACCCTGCGACGGCAATGGCGTGTGCATGGTTTGCAAGAAAAAGGCGCCGGAGATAGAGGCGGTGACTTGCCGGACCTGCGCCACGCCGTGGCACGTGCCGTGCCTTTCCAACCCGCCGAAGAATCTCGCATCCATCGCAGAATGGCAGTGCCCGGACTGTTTTTTGCCTACCGACGGCGCTACGGCGTCCCTTCCAGCTGTGGCGGTCGGAGTAGGCGGGTCTTCGGGCAGTCTGATCGTTTCCATCCGGGCGATTGAGGCGGACGAGTCGCTGACGGAGCAGGAGAAGGCGAGGCGGCGGCAGGAGCTGATGAGTGGCGCAGCTGGGAAGGAAGGAAAGCAGAGGGAGGATGAGGAAGGTGTGAAAAAGAGTGGTGATGATAGCGATGTGCTTGGCTTGCTGGATGATAAGTTTAACTGCTCCTTCTGCATGCAACTGCCGGAACGGCCCGTCACCGTAAGCGCCAGAATATTTTCTTAGAAGACTTTTCTTGCTTAAAATTTTAATTATGTGGTGTTTCTGAATGATTGATTGTTTCATGTGGTCGTGATGTTTTTGTTTTAGCTTGCTTGTCCTCATTGTTGCAGCTGAGATGGTGATGTTTTGTCTTTGATGCAGTTGCATGTAATGAGAAGACTAAGGTTTTATTATATTCTGATGTTCGTTTGTATTGTTAAAGTTGGAAAGGGTTTCCAGAGGGATTTGCTGATATTAGTTAGGTCATATATGTTTTTCAAACCTTTTTTTCTCTAGTGCGGGATTCCATTAATTGTGAGTCATCTAGTTTTCTAGGCAGACATAGCTGGTTGAAGCTATAATCAAAGCGATCATATGTGTTGTCTCTCAGGTGGTTGTTGGTGCCGGATCTCGGTCAAAGCTTATCAGTCGTATCTCTATCATCAATATCATTTGACTTATCCGAACTTAAAGCTTGCCAGTCCAATTATGAGAATTTGTGGGCTAGTATCGAAGGATCTTTTGGTGCTTTTCATGTATCAGCATTTTGTGGCAGATGTCACGAGAGCTAAGGAGGTTATCGCAGATGAATACTAAGTGTCATTGGGGCCTAAAAGAACTCAATATTGGGTTTCGAAGCGGTCACCTGTTAGCATTTAACTTGAGCTTGAAGGACGAAAGGTAGAAGGGAAAGGAATTATCTTCTTAGACATTTTATGAAGACAATGAGTGGCAGAACTTTTACCTCCAAGTGAAAGAACTTGGGAAAGACAAGTATAAAAATAGTAAAACACTGTGAGACTGATGTAAAGGTATTTATGGGTAATTAGGAGGGCTTTTATCCCTTGATTTATTTATTTATCTTTCAACTTATCCCTTTGTTCAATGGATTGGATTTACTTTGGTGTGAGGAAAATAATTTAAGCCAATAAGTTGGAGATCAAGTAAGTACTTATGTATATTGTGTTTGAATATATTGGATTTGTCACATAACAATATGCAGATGAATGCATGACTTCAAGAGTTATAATTGGATGGTTGAAAAGAGAAATAATGCTATAATTTTTTTGTAATAAAATAATATCATTGAGATTTTATAAAATTGTAAGTTGATTGTCCGTGTTACATGAACCAAATTGACTAATCTAAAAATCTAAATCAAATTTATTAAATTGATTGATCTGGTTTGATTTGATTTATGTTTGACAATTTATTTAAATTAACTTATTTGGTTCAAGGTTTAAAATTGCGTAAATAAGCCTCGAGGCGATTTTCGTCCGTGAGGCGAGGCGTAAGTCTACTAGGCGGTCTGAGGCGTAAGCCTCACGGACGCAGAATTGCGTAAATGAGAATTTAAGAATTTTAGCAGGTAAATAATAGCAAGATTCTATCATACAATAAAAACATCTAAATGATATATAAAAATAGTAGAAAGTAAGAAAATAAATGTAATAAAATCATGTCCCAAAGTACAAAATCACAAAATATTAGTTTAACAAAACTCACAAAGTACAAAGAACATATAAAATACAATTATATTCCATCACTAAATGGGTCTTCAAGGGAATTTTCTTCTCCAATTGTATCTATGAATGACATATCATCATTATCTTCAATATGACTCACTTTTTTCTTCCTTGTTCAATAAGAGAAAAGATCATTATCATGTTAATTGCTCACTTTATATAAATATAATGCAATAGCATATAAGAAGTTATGGAATATCTTTACTTGATTGTTGTGCTGCAGAGCTAGTGGATGTGTGTGATGTGGTACTAGTGGATGTGCCCACTTGATCTGCTTCGCCCCTCAAGACATCCACACTTAGATCATCTAGCTGTAAGTCTGATAATGACAAATCTGTCTCATCATTTATGAACCACTCATTATCAGATGATACATCATCACACACCAACGGGTCATCATCATTCCTCAACCTCCTATATCTTAACCTCTTGTTGTGCATAATATATACGAGGGAGTTCATTCTGAGTGTTGATAGTCGATTTCTTTTCTTTGTTTGCACTTGACTATATGTACTCCAGTTTCGCTCACACCCAAAAGAAGAACAAGTGAGACCCAACACTCTTACAGCAAAACTCTATAACTCAGGGGTGGAATCACCAAATTGGATCCACCATTCAACTGTTTTTAAGAAGAAAAAAGATAATGAGAACTGAATAAAGTGTTTTGCATTTACCAAAATAACAATACCTGGAGACCGTTTGGTAATGGTTGATTTTGTTGCACTCAGACCAAAAAAATCCTCTTTATTCCGAAATAGAATAAGTTGTAAATCTGCAAGCTCCATATCTGTGTGCTCCGGTATTAGTCGTTCCATACTATGATACAAACTAAGCTTCACCTTCGGGTTTGAAGATTTCTTCTCTGAATATTGAAATTGAGGATTGAGATAATATGCCGTTGTATGTAGATGACGGTGTAACTGTACCTCCCACCGAGCATTAATGATATCCCAAATCTCTCTATAACTTGCCTCCTCTCCTCTCAAGTTGTGTGCAATCAACTCATTGACCTCATCCATAGCATTATAAATAAAACCCATAGTTGGTTTATTCTCAGCATCCACTAAACGTAGTACTTACACTAAGGGTCTCATGCTCAATATGGCATAGGTCACAGTAGCCCAAAATTTATCATTCAGAATTATCTTCTCGGCATCCACTAAGCGTAGTACTTACACTAAGGGTCTCATGCTCTTTATGTCAGACCATCCATCTGACATAATGGTAACACCAGTCTCAATCCATGTCCGTTTAATCTCATCAATGCTCCGCTCTGTGTTCTGCAACTCCTTCAAAATTCATGTTCACAACTCGTACATGGAAGGTGCCTTCAACCCTCTCCCATACAACTCTACAGATCGCAGCATATTGAAGTAGGCATGCGACGTAGCAACATTAAATGGTATGGCATTCTAAAAAAAAAAACCTGCCAATATCCATGCAAACCTGACGTTGACCCTCTCTAGTACCAGCCGCATGCATCATTTGTGCTTGTCCTCTATCCTTTTTTGGATTAGTCATATACTGATCCATAGGACCCCGTGCAACTCTGTTATGTATAGTGGAGAAAGAGCCCTTTCCACTCTTGCTCCCGAAGTAAGCACCATGTTCGACCATATCATCAAATTGCTCATGTTGTAAGTGTTTTGCCGTGGTACTTTTCTTCATGTAAGCAATAATTTCATCCTTCACCTTTTCCGGCACATTTGCACACGGTGCTACGTTTTTATGAGAGCATGATAAGTGTTCCTTCATGCGGGTAACTCCTCCAAAAATTGCATTTCAAATAAACATAACTCTTCTCTTCGCCGCCTATGTCAACTTGTACACTATATTTCCAAGAAGGGTCCCTCCGCAATGACGTATTCGTCTTTTCCTTGCATCTAACCATGTTTCTTAATGCAAGAATCCAAAAACACAAAATAATTCAAAAAATCAAAAACCCTAGATTTTCTTTTACTTGAAAAATCTAATCAAAAACTAAAAAAAATACCTAAAATCGATTGTGGACTTCTCCTAGAAGGCGGCCGAACACTTCAAGTTCGCCGGAGAGAGGCGGCGTCGGCGGCGGGAAGGGAGGCCGACCGTGCGGGATCCTCTCGGTTTCACGAACAAAGGCTTGCGGGAGGCATTTTTTCGGGAATAACCTAGAGCCGAACGGGTGAAGGGAAGAATATGGGTCATTTTAAGTAGGTGGGGCCAATTGGATGAGGCGTACGCCTCACCTATAATTGTGCAATTGAGGCGCGCCTCAAGCAAGGTGAGGCGTACACCTCTAACAGGATGAAAATTGCGTAAGCCTCGAGGCGTTTTTGGGGAGAATTGCCTTGAGGCGCGCATCTTGTTGTGCAATTTTAAACAGAGATTTGGTTTGAATTAGGTTTGAGATTTTATAAAATCAAAATGAATCAAACCAAATTGATAAAGCATAACACATAATTTACAACACTATAAATTGACTTCTTATGGCTAAACTAAACATAAATAGTGAACTTTAATCAAAATATTATACCAAACATCATAATGATTTTATGAGACCTTATAGATCTTTTAACTATTAATCAATTTAGAATATATTAAACAAATTAAATTAAAACAAATGATTGAAAAATATTTAAAATTGAAACCAATAATTTAATTAAAAAAAAAAGTTTTCTTTAATAGAAATTAAACCTAAATTGAACCAAACTAATCAATTCATGTTTGTTTGTTTTAGTTTATCATAATGATGATTTGGTTTTGGTTTTAATTATTAAACAATTTGATTTTGACTGGTTTTGCATTCTTTTCAAATTTGAAACAATGCAAAGATTTGTTTTACTGCATTACTTGGCTTATTATGTTAACTTATAATATTAGGTTAATGCTTTTAACAAGAGACGGACATGATTGTTTTGAATGAATAAAACCTATACTTTTATTTTAAGAGTAATATATGTGTACTTTAGGCTATAAAGTGGTGGTCTACTAGAGATGTAGAAGCCAAAGGGTGCGTTTATGTGCAATCGTGTATGTGTTTGTGAAAGGTATGCTTCCCACGAAAAAGATAGACAAAAACTAATTTGAATGGTTTGGATTTATCAGCTAGATGGTTTTGTGGAGTGGCACCTGAGTTGCACAGGGGAAAGGGTTGCTAGCACATCCTTGTTTGGTTTAATTTTAAGCGTTGGTTGGATTAGAACCAAATAGAACTTTGTAAAACCCCTAGTTACATGGATTTGATTGTTGAAAGTTCGAGAAGTCATTAAAAACTAAATTGAGTGTTATGGAAATTGCTTAATTGAATTTGTGATAAACCTTAGATGAGTATTGTGCGAAATGATTGTTATAAAGAGGTGATAGGAGTAACTTCAAGTAAAGATAAGGTGTTGGAAAACAAACTCTTGATGTTTGGGCACATAAAGTAGAGCTAAAGATGCTGAAATAAATTGGTTTGACTTAAATGTGAATTGATTACAAAGGACATGTGTTAACCAAAAGTTAATTGAACTAAAGTTTTGCATAATTAAAGGAGCATCTCTTTGAGCAATTGTTATGAGTGAATGGAGTAATAGGATTCATAAAGTTAATCCCAAGTAATTGGGATAAGAATATAGGCTATTGATAATGTTGACGTTGATGTTGAATCACATGCCTAATATGAACTTTGAATTAATATCATGAAAGTTCCCTGCTGATGAAGCATAGACTGTAAGCAAGCTCTTTAAAGTTAGATTTCTAGAGCAGATAGATGGTGCGCCATTATGAGGTCATAAATATGTGAATTACAGAACAAAAAAATTCAGTTTGATAACTCCTAATTGGAAAAATGTTTGACAAAGCTTGTCAGAGTCATAACAAATGAAGCTAGTTTCAATGCACTATATTTTCTACAAAATATAATTGAAGCATAGAATTGCTAATGCAAATTGTTCTACTTCCAATTCCAAAGGATTGTGATAATTTTTTTTCCTTCTATTTGTTTTTGTAATTGATGTAGATAGGGGGGGCTGTTGATGTGAGCCATGGCACATCAACAGCTCCCCCCCACCTCTGTCTACTTCGGTAATCCATGTGGTTTTGTGGAGTTTTAGGGAAGTTCCCTTTGAGCTAGGTGTAATTGGTTCAAAAACATCAACATGATGCAATTTAAACCCTTAATATTTCTTTTTAACCAAATGATACTATTATGATGAGGATATTCCTCAACATTACTATTCAAGAGCAACACAACAAGCCTTTATCTCACTATGTGGGGTCGGCTACATGAATCATTTTTCTCCATTATGCCCTGTTAAGAGCCAAATGCTCATCTAAATATAATAAAAAAATGTCATTTCTAATATTTTCTAACCAAATCTTTTTAGGTCTACCTCTATCTTTCTTAACATAAGTCAAAACTATTACATCTACTTTCCTAATTGGGTCATCAGAAGGCTGCCGTTTTGTGTGACCAAACCATCTATGGAAACTCTCTCTAATCTTATCTTCCACTGATGCTACTCCAACCTGTTCATGTATATGCTCAAGAGTAAAGCCACTCATCCATCTGAGTACTCTCATATACGCAACACTTAGCTTAATATTATGCTTGTCTTTTAATGGCCAACATTCTGCACCATAAAGCATTGCAGGTCTCACTACCATCTTATAGAATTTTTCCTTAAGTTTGAGAGAGACTTTTCTATCACACAACAAGCTTGATGCATTCCTCCACTTCAACCACCCAACTTGAATTTTACTAATAATATCCCCATCTATTTCACCATCACTTTGAACAATAGACCCAAGATACCTAAAACGTGTACTCTTATTAATGACTTGATCCCCCATAGTTACAATCCCATTACTAGATCTATTATTATTTATTACTAAAATTACACTCCACATATTCAATTTTAGATCTACTCAAACGAAAGCTTTTAGACTCTAAAGTTGACTTTCGTAATTCAAGTTTACCTTCAACTCTCTCTCTAGTCTTATCAACAAGAAGAATATCATCAGTAAAAAGCATACACCATGGTACAACCTCTTACAAATGTCTTGTGAGAACATCCATGACTAAAGGATCAAGTTTACCTTCAACTCCCCTCTAGTCTTATCAACAAGAAGAATATCATCAGCAAAAAGTATACACCATGGTACAACCTCTTGCAAATGTCTTGTGAGAACATCCATGACTAAAGGAAAAAAGATATGGGCTTAAGGTTGATCCTTGATGTAATGCAATAGAAATAGGAAAATACTTGATCAAGCCACCTTTTGTCTGAACACAAGTAATCGCTCTTGCATACATAGTAATGACTTGAATATAAGCATTATTAACCCTTTCTTATGTAACTCTCCAAAGCACTTCTCTTGGAATTTTATCATATTCTTTCTCTAAAACAATAAAAATCATATGTAGATCCTCCTTTTTCTCTCTATACTTCTCTATCAAACCTCAATAAATGTATACCTTTAATAGTAGACCTACCTGAAATGAATCCAAATTGATTCGACATTACTATTCACTAATTTAAAATTGTATTTATTTATCATTTAGTTGATATGAATCCTTATATTATGTCATCTATAATATTTACCGTATTGTTGTTGATGAAGTGAATTGAAACAATTAATGATTGTCCCCTAGGTTTGTTCATTCTCCAATAAGCTGTTACCATGGACAACACTAGTTTAGTATTAAGGATTTGTTCAACAGAATGTTCTAGGATTTTTCATTTTGACTCATAGTGGAAATGTCCTCATAAATGAAGTATTTTGCATTAAATGTGCCATCGTAGCCTCAAATAATGTTGCAAATAATAATGTCCATATTGTTGTTGATGAAGATCAATTCAAACAATTAAATTTCTGGCAATTAGATAACTTCATTATCTAAATTCTTACAATGGCAGCTCTCTCTGGTTTGGTACATAGGAATTGTACAGCTGTATGTTCATCTAGGGTTGTTTGTAGTGACTGTTTAGTTGTGAAAATATTTATGATTGAAGTAGTTTCCTTGAAGCTTCTTATTCACCTTATTTAGTTGGAAGTCTTATTATTTATTACATTTCTGTCTATCGGAATGCTGAATATTTTAATATAAACTCATGTCATCTAGTCTCTCTCCCTCTCTAAATTCTGACTGATCTGCTGGAGGCCAAAAGGCTTACTAAATTCGAATAGAAAACATGCTCTAAACTAGTAGAGTGACAATATGAGATGTCAACATAATGTCCTTTTTATTTCTCTCCGGTTTATAGGACTTTTTGAAACTGTTTTGATCTTTTTTGTGTTTTCTCCCTCTCATTGCAGACACCATGTGGCCATAATTTCTGTTTGAAGTGTTTCCAGAGATGGTTAGGACAAGGTAGGCACACTTGTGTGAAGTGCCGAGCTCCCATCCCACAAAAAATGGTCTCTCAGCCAAGAATTAATTCTGCACTTGTAGTTGCTATACGCATGGCAAAGACAGCAAAGCCCATGCCTGGCAACAAAACAAATGTTTATCATCACGTATGCAATGAAAACAGGCCCGAGAAAGCATTCACCACTGAAAGAGCGAAGAAATCTGGAAAAGCTAATGCTTGCAGTGGGCAAATCTTTGTAACAGTTCCTCCTGATCATTTTGGTCCTATTCTGGCAGAAAATGACCCCAAAAGGGGCAAAGGAGTGCTGGTAGGCGAGTTGTGGGAGGATAGGATGGAATGTAGGCAATGGGGTGCACATCTTCCTCATGTTGCTGGAATTGCCGGGCAGTCTGGATATGGTGCCCAGTCAGTTGCTCTTTCAGGAGGGTACGAAGATGACGAAGATCATGGAGAATGGTTCCTATATACTGGAAGGTAAATTAAACAAATCAGCATTCAAGTCATTGTGTAGGTTTTCCATGATTAATTTACTGAACACAATCTAAATGTTTTGATTACTTACCTTATCAACATTATGTGGTAATACTATTAAGTAGTTTTTCCTTTATTCTGCTGTCTTTCAGCTTTAATTCTACGTGTATGCCATCCTAATATTGATATTGTCATTCTTAGTTCTAATCAAATGGTTGTTTGTGTGTGTTATTTGCACTGAAATAGGTTTCTCGTTCCCAAGGAATCAGTATTATGTTGGTTTTCTGGTCATCATTCTTTCACAAGTTTTTTGTTTTTTGTTTTTGTATTATAAGTGACAATATTTTATTATGAGGGATTGAATCTTTGCTTGGAACAGTGGTGGAAGAGACCTAAGTGGAAATAAACGGACTAGTAAGGATCAGTCCTTCGACCAAAAGTTCGACAAGCTTAATGAAGCGCTGCGGGTTAGTTGCAAGAAGGGTTATCCTACTAGAGTTGTGAGGTAGGTGATGTGATTTTCTATAAGATAAAAACTCTCTGCTTGGCCATTGTTTTTTTACATTATTCCAAGTGTGTTTTGTAGTTAAATATTATGATGCATGTTTTTTTGGTCATTAATAACTATGTTTTTCTTTTCTTTTTATTTCATACTTCTTTTTTTTTTTAAATGGATTTCATGAGTTTTATTCAGGATCATAGAAATAAGTAAATGAATCTAATTCTTGGATTTCACATATTTTCATTTCAAGATTAATTTATTAAGAATAAAAATATTCTTTTTATGATTTTGGTGCAATTATGCATGTAATGCATTGTTTGTACATCAGCCTATCAGGTTCAGCATTGCCATGTTTATAGGAAGGTTCTTCATAATTGGTTGATTTGGAATGAAACTCATTTAATGATGTGATAAATTCCAGTTCAGAACACCATGGCAATCATGAATGGATTTTCATGAATATAACATGTATGCTCTATTGAACTACTTTCAGGGGTGTACATCTTGTATCTGCAAAAAATATCCCACAGCTGCATATGGTAGCCTGCTTTTTTTCCATAAAACTTCATATTAGCCTTTTTAGCTGTGTTAAAAGACATTTTTCTTCAATTTTTGGTATGCATGTGCTGAAATCTACAGCATGATGATCAATTTTTCTTGGTATTTTCTGAGGGATAATTTCTTGCATCTTTTTTTTTGGCTTCCAGATCCCATAAAGAGAAACGCTCTGCATATGCTCCTGAAACTGGTGTGCGTTATGATGGAATTTATAGGATTGAAAAATGCTGGCGGAAAGTTGGAATTCAGGTAGGGTCCTCTTTATTACATTGTGATAGTGTTTTCCTAGTACCCATGCTACATTCTTTCTTACCGCATGTAGTTATCCTTTTCTATTTTTATATGTTTCAGGGATTTAAAGTGTGCCGGTACCTTTTTGTTCGATGTGACAATGAGCCAGCTCCATGGACGAGGTTTTCAATTGCATTTTCCTACTATTTGGTTTTAATTCTGGCTAGTTCTTTCTGCTTGTTCAGTTGGTAAATTCTTAGAAATGAAAATATATGTAGTTCTCCAGCTAAATCATCATAATTGTGTGTGTGTGCATATATATATATATATATATCTTATCACACTCATGAATCACTTGATTTTCTAACAATGACTTATATTGATTATTTTATATTCACTTAAATTTTATAGTCCATGTAAAGCATTTGGGAATTATTATATTAGAAAAATATTTATAGTGAAAATTAATGACATAAGGTGGTTGACAATGATTATTTGGTTATCTACGACCAAGTGTAGAGAATGCATCACTTATTAGAGAGATAAAATTAGTGTTGAAGAATTACGAAAGAAAAGTTGTAGATTTATATGGTAATATAGATATAAGTTATTCATTTTTTTTTTGCAAAGATTAGGTTTCATATTTTAAGTATCCCTCAATGGAAATAAATGAAAAATAAGAATTTATAAAGATGACCCCAAGTTATTAGGATAGGCCTAATTATGCTGCTGCTGGTTTCTGCAGTTAGACATCACCCCGCCCCTATTGTATTGTTTTCTAGTTACTTAGGCCACAAATAGTCAAAGAAAGTATGCAGATTATTGCGCACACTTAGATAGAGGAGGCTGTAAGTATTAGTTGCTTTTTGACAAGTTGATGGCATCATTGCATCATAATAATAATTTTTTTTTTGCTATTTATTTACCTTAGGTTTTATTGATGCTTCTGAGTGCATATTGCAATGTATCCTCCAAGTTTGAATGCTTTGGGCCAAATACGTGTATTGATATATTAAACTGCTTGTATATACTTTGGTCAATAAGAAACACGAGAGAGCAAATTTCTACAAAGTTTTAACTTTTAGTTGGTTAATAGGATTGCTTCCATATTCTATGCATTCTCCCTTTTTATTATTTTAATGATTCGCTATGATACCAGCAGTACACTTCAAATAATAGTATTTTGAGTATATCATCATCCCTATCAAATCGATCTTTTCCCTCATATTATCATGTTATCTCTACTTATATTTTTGTTTTTTGTTTTCAGCCGACAATTTCTTATAATTATTTCATATTGTACTCATTTTTTTATTGGTTATGAAATTATGTTGAAAAAAAAAATCAGAAGCTATGATACTTACTTTATATAGGATTAATGAAGGTTAGGATTTTCTAGTGCCATTAATATGATGCATAGTATGCGTTTATGTAATAAAAAATCAAGGACTCATAGGTCATAAGTTATGAATCAATCAACAGCTCTTTTTAAATAAAAATTGACAATATCATTATTTAAACTCAATTGATACTTACATGATTGTAAATATTAGAGAATTTTACCAATAATTTAGAATTAAATAAACTTAACAATTAAACATTTTTTATTTCTAAAAATCAAATTTATGATCTATCATTTTTGACTAAAATTAAGGGACTTAAATTAGCCTACAATAACTTATGTAAATGAAATATGCAAGAGACCAAATTATCAAAGAAAAGTAGATCTCATGCTGATATGAGATGCATTATTCAATAATTTGATGGTCTTATTTATATTGTGCTTGAAAGAATCAAACATTCAATTTGCTCTTATAAATTTAAATTGGAAAAATAAGTTTTATTCAAGCTAAAAAAATTTAATTACATGTCTCAGAAGAACTATTAATAGTTTTTCGTTTTAGTTAATTGATAAGGTTGACATAGGGTCCACCTTATTTAAAATTTAAATAAAAATCTAATTTAATTTTAAATTTCCAAAAGAACCAATGACCATGACTTCAAATTTACAAAGCAACCTCACTTAGAAATCAGCTAAATATACGCAACTAGGAGATGGCCAAACAGATGCACCTCATTGGCTCATTTAAATCTCTTTTTCTTTTTATAAACTGAGGATAAATCCAAAATCTCCTAACCACACTTTACATCATGACGTGAATACCACAATTTTTTATTATTATTTTTTTTACTGAATAATATGAAAGACCACCACCTGAAAGGGAGCAAAGCCAACAGCCATACATCATTTAGTTGAATGGTTTCTATTTTCTACGGAGTAGTTAATCCATAGAGCTTCATTAAGACGAGGCAGCAAAATGTAGGTCCTCCATAAAAAAACTGTAAAATTTGAAGGGAATAGGAAACGTTCTTTGAATACTCTTGTGCTATAGATTATAGTGTTAAATTTTAAGAATCACTATTTGATAATGTTAAGGAAATAGTGTTTTCAGTGTAGCCGAGAGTTTATCATAAGATTATTTAATTTTAATCTTAAGTACTTGCTCTTTGATGCTTTTAATTATCTGATTTGGCAGTGATGAGAATGGTGACCGCCCAAGGCCGCTACCTGATATTAAGGAGCTGAAGCAGGCCACTGATATCACAGAAAGGAAAGAAGTGCCCGCATGGGATTACGATGTAAGTACAATTATGAAAGCTTCTTCTATCATCTCAATAGAAAAGAGCTTGTGATGTTTTCTTATACGAATACCTAAGCTAACTCCATTGCTGAAGTTTAGTTTTTCAGTTCAAGGATTTAGCTGGAGCAATGGAATTCTTTTCCCTGCATAAATTGTGAAAGTTTCTTTTTCAGCTTTCATTTAAAGTTAATTTGTATAGAGCTTATTATATTTATAAAGGTTTGTGAACTTGACCACCACATCTATTTCGTAACGCATCAGCACTCAATTACAAAACAATTGTAGTATACGTCAAATCCAAGATATTACACGTATGCAGCATTGTGGGCTCCGAAAATTCGGCCCCGGCCTCCCCGCCGCGCACTGATTGATTGTGCTTTTATTTGAGCGAGGGAGTTTTAACGAACTAAGTTCCGGGGTAAATTTTGGAAGGAAGATGGGTTTGTAGATAAAACACTACCCAGAGATTTCACCCTCATTTTGTGAGGACTTTATGATCTGAGTTCCGGTTTCCTATAGGCGCAAGCCCCTATAATTAATTACCCCTCCCGATAACGAGAGAGAACTTTCGATTAAGGCTAGTCGTCAATCAGATACGTAGATATACGTGCATCTGGCATATAGTAGTAGCAATGAGTTGAGATTGGAAGTAAGTCTGGATAATTTGGATAGAGTTTGTATTTTAAACAGAAATTGCACATCTTGCACTTAAAGCAGATGGTGGGGGAATAGGATGATAGACCCCTATCAAGATCCGCTGGTTTTCGTCGTCCGGCCATACGTGTTCTCTGGTCTACTTAGTTCAGAGGAGGTAGTCCAACCCAACCTGACAGAAGGATCCTTGTCGGCAGCCATGCAGTTGCTTCGTCCCAAGGGGACCTTGTAGACCGGGGTTGAATGTTTGTCTAGGAGACAAATTTGAATCCACCTTAGCTACAGAGGCTTGTGCTCTAATCGATCATATCCTATTGATCTATCTCAGGAATTTGAATGCCAATAAGGAGCGTAACTGTGCTGGCCCAATAAACGGTATTTTCAGTGGTGCCATTTAGCGGCAAAACCACTCGGTTCAGCGTAAACGGGCTGCCCATAACCGAGTATTTCGTGTGCTCATTTAGCAGCAAAACCACTCGGTTCAAGGGCCTCGGGTCGTCATACCGTTTTCCTGCGGTGTCAATTTGGCGCAAACACCCGCCGGTTAGGAGGACACGTACCCACGTCCTTACTGGCAGGAGATTGTTTGAGAATGGATCCTATGTATATTTTCGACTAGGCCATTTGAGCTCTTTGTGAGCTGAAGTTATATTTGAATTTGTCCACCTTCTGGCAAACTGTTGCGGAAGGGTGGACGAATTTTACTTTGAGTGGTTGATGATTTGGATTTTCAATTTTAAATATTTTGGTAATTTGGGATTTATGATTTGGATTTTTTGGAGTAATTTGGGGTGGCATTTGAAAATAGTGTGAACCCTCGGTTGAGAATAAGCAAATCAATGGGCCATCATCGGGGTGTTTTGGGGGTCATTTTCCATTTGTCTGATCGACCCTGTCAACTCGACAGCTATTGACTGAGGATCGAGTTTTGTAGGCTTTGTGCCTTTTGTTCATGAATTTTCTTTGTTGAAGCCTTGTAAGGCCGAAATATGAAGGATACAAAATAAGTATTCCGGTCAACTTTTGACTGCATATTTATCGATATCTCAACCCTGTCTAACTCCTATTTTATATACTTAGGAGGATCGGGTTTCGTAGGCTTCATGCCTTTTGTTTGTGAATTTTCTTGATTGTAGGCCTTGAAGGCTTAATATGAATGTATAAAATTAAATATTCCGGCAGACTCGTAGACCACGATATTCATCCAATGGGTTGAACCCTGTACTTCTATTGATTTACTTAGGAGGATCGGGTTCACAGGCTTTGGTGCCTTTTGTTATGAATTCTTTGATTTTTAGGTCTTGAAGGCCTAAATGAACGTATTTAAACAAATACATCGGTCGCTACAGTCGTAGTATTTTGAGTAGATCAGTTCGAATCTTGTCGATCTTCTATTGATCCGTATAGAAGAGATCGGTTTCGAACTTGAATTCACTTGTCAAACTGCGTATATGCATCCCTAGGCGTCACGTGTGTACCAATAGCACGCTCGCGGGGCCCATGCGGGTTATTTTATATGGATTTAGAGACGTACCCCATTGTGTCCTATGTGATATACAACTTGTGCACGTGTAGTGGGTATTTTAAAATATTTGTAGTTTGTGCATAGTTAACACTTGAATGCACAACATTTCCTTGAAGAGCTTAATACACTTCCTTCTGTCTGCTTGCATCAGTGTTTGCAAATCCGGTGGCGTTGCATTTGTACGATTGTAGACGATCTCTCGTTTGCTAGTCACGGAGTGTTGCAGCATCACGGTGGCGTGCATCTTAAGTGTTGATGATCCCCTTTCTCACTCTCACTCCCGGGGACGAGGACTGTTTCTGTGACTTTGGAGTCGTGCTTGAAGAGAACTCCCTTTGAGGTCGTCAGTGTAGTGGACTTGTCTATTTCCGGTGTCTGTGGGCATCCGAACTAATATCTCATAAATAATAGGACTAAGAAGACTAGCGACATCAGGCATGATTGAGTTCTAATTTGTTGACAAATTTCCTTTTCAATTCTGTCAGGGTGATGGCTTTTCGTACATCGGTTGCCTTTGTAACCCGGTAGTACTGAAGCACTTGATACCCACTGTTGGTATGTGATAACCGTACTTGTGTCCACAGTGATTCATGTATCTTACAATAGCACTGTCTGTTATCTACTACACAGATTGTGCGTTGTGCTTGTAGGGTCCCGTTGTATCTCACTACAACTTTTGGAAATGCTCGTAGAAGATCAGTGTCCTTGCATCACATCCACCTTCATCAATCATCAGGTGGTATTTGCTAATATACTTGTTTACAGGGGACGGTCTTTGACTGCTGGTCCTCTCAGTATTGTCATCTCAATCAGCAGGGCATTGTAGGGATTGTCGTAGGAGTGTTGCATTCAATCTTTCGTTTGCATCGAGATTTCATCTCCTCAACTACTGTAACATTGTTGTTTAGAAGCATTGGAACGACTGTGCATTAGACTTGATTTGTTCATTCATATCCAAAGCCCAGTTCATGTATTTACCTTGAACCAAGTCTAAAGGTTCAACTCATGCTTGAGTCTTGTGTGTGTTGTTCTTGAAAGTTCAAGTTCTTTATTCTCATATCAAATTTGGATCCAAACTTGAGTTCAATTTGAGTTCCCTACTCTCCACATCTGTTCCAATTTGAGTTCAAGTAGTGAGCTTGAGTGATCTTATTCAATTCATGTTTAGAGTTCATTTGAGTTTTGAGTTCTATGTTCGGGTCCCCTGATGTTGCACAGTCCGAGTTCAAAGACAAGTTCATGCTTTGTTCAAAGTCTTGCTGGGATTTTTGAAGTCCTTGCATTAAGTTCAGTTTCAATGTTCAAATTGATTTGAAATTGGGCTTCAGTTTGATTTTATTCTTTTTGAGTTGAACGCTTTAGAAATCATTTAGAATTTGTTCAAGTTTAGGTCCACCAAGTCCATTGTTCATCGTTATAGGTCCTCTGCTCCATTTTAGTTCAAGTTTCTGTACATTTCTGTTCAAGTACAGGTCTTCTATATTGTTGCCAAGAAGGTCTTCAAATTGTTCAAGTCTTTCGTATATTTCAGTGAAAATTTCGGCAGCACCCGCTTATCCCCTCGTTTGGGGAAAAATTGGGGAGCTGGGCCTTCCCACACGCTACTAGAGCGTGTATGGTAGGTATCCTTAGACCACCGCGGCCGTAGTAATTTTCATCCCACCACGCTATAAGAGCGTGTGATGGGGCCTTCAGCAGTACCCATACCAAACAGCAGTGACTCCCCCACCACGCTACAAGAGCGTGTATAGGGCTTCACCACCTCGTCGTATGCGTCGCACCGGGCTCCCTCCTACTGTGCTACAAGAGCGCGTATAGGTTGGTTCTCCGGTCCGCTGCAAACGTCGAAAAAGGGATTTCTGGAACATCATACCTTTGCGTAGCAGTCGTCGGCGGTGGTCGGTGTCGATGTCGAGGTCGAAGACCGTCCCCACCACGCTACAAGAGCGTGTATAGGGCTTACCCGCCTCGTCGTATGCTTCGCACCGGGCTCTCTCCTACCGCCTACAAGAGCGCGTATAGGTGGTTCTCCGGTCCGCTGCAAGCATCGAGAACAGGATTGGAGTTAGAAATTATACCTTGGAGTTCGGCGGTGGATGTCGACTGTGTCGGGTACGGAAATCGAGGCAAGGAAGGAAGCAAAGGGATTTTCCTTCTTTTCTTCTTCTTTTTTTTTACTTTATATATATATAATATATAATTTATATAAATATATATATATATATATATATATATTAATTAATATAATATAATTATAATAAATTTAATTAATGTAAAATTAATTGAATAATACTTTTAATTTAATTATTATTTAAATTACAATTAATTAAGATATAATTAATTTTTATTAAAATTAACTAAAATAATTAATTATAATTAATTTGTGATTAATTATAATTAATTAACTTTTAATTAAATTTAATAAAGCATAATTAATTAATGATAATTAATTAATAATTAATTAATTAAATTAAAATTAATTAAATTAACTTTAATTAAAATTAATTAGCTTAATTATAATACTTTTAATTAAAATTAAATATAAGTAATTAACTAAATTTAATTAAAAAATAATTATAATTAAATATATTTATTATAATAAAAATAAAAATTTTCTTAAACCTCTCGGTCCAGCGGTATTACGGGATTTGGCCGGAGTAGCGAGTGAAGGGGAGAAAGTTACCTTCACTGTCGGCGAGCCCCTGCTCTCGGCTCCGATCAAAATGACGTAACTTTCGATTCAATAGGAAGGGAAGGTCGTCGTCGGAGCCAAGTCGAACAGCAGCGACGGGGTCGAAGAAGCACGCGAAATGGAGAAAGTTATCTTCACGGTGAGCGAGCTCCGGTTCTTGCTTCCGATCCTAATGTCGTAACTTCCGATTCAGCAGGAAGTGTCGTCGAAGGAGCGAAGTCGATCAGCTAGGGAGGAGGCGGAGAAGCGACGCAAGGGAGAAAGTTATCTTCACTGCAAGCGAGCTCCCTGTTGCTTTCCGATCAAAATGTAGTAACTTCCGATCCGACGGGCAGAAGAGAGCGAGAGCGGGAGAGGGAGAGCGAGGGAATGAGAGGAAGAGGCCGAAGGCCTCTTTTCCTTGGCTCTTTAACGACGCGAGGTCGTGCGTCGTGGGAGAAATGTCTCGGACGTGTCTGCGACGTGCGGCTGCAGAGAGTAGGTAAGCATTTTTTTTTCTTTTTTTTTTGATCGTGTAGCAGGTCAACAAGCATGTAGTTGAAACATTCCGAAATGCTATTTACGCTTCCAATTAAAAAAAAAAAAAGGAAAAAAGCATATTTGCTTGTCCGACTTGTCCAACACACAAATTCTTAAATGATTAATTTTAAGTACTTAAGTTTTTAATTGTTCATGTTCTAATTTTATTTCTTTTAGCCATTCCTCTTCACACCTCACTTGAAACTGGATGGCAACCCCCACATATGGGGGAAATTTTTCTGTGCGGATTCTGGATAGGAAGAACTGTCCGGACATGTGAGTGTACACATTTTTTATAGACGGTGTGGTGTGTACACTCACAGTTCGGATGGTTTTTCCTGTCCGGACTCTACACGAAATAATTTCTCCACATATAGACATTGCAGTCCCACAACTATCCCATTGCTTCTCTCTCTCTCTCTCTCTCTCTCTCTCTCTTTAATTTAATTGTCATTTCTCTTTCATTTTTATGACATAATATTTATGAGAGGTTGGGTCATTTTCTAATATTTTTTGCACACTTAAATATCATATTTATTTTTCAAAATCCTTATAATATTAGAATTTTATGATTCATTTCACATTTTATTTGATTTGTGCAATTGTTATACAATGTTTTAAACTTTAAAATATATAAATTATATTATCATGTTGAAAGTGTATTCATATCCTATATATTTTTTTATAATAGGTGTGTTAGGCATTTGTTTGATGTTTGTATTTTGTACCCGTGCCTGTAGTGACTCATAGCTCTTTGATAGATAGTTTTATCGGAAATTTACATACATACCACTTTATAATATCCTATTTGTATATCTAACATCCAAAATTTTAATATTACATGCATACCACCTTATATTATTTAATATCAAATATATCACTTATATTTCTTTCTCACCACTCATATATTTCATTTCTATCACTCATATTTGATATAAAAATGAATTATGGGTGGTATGTATGTAATATTAAAATTTTAGATGTTAAATATGTAAATAGAGCAGTATAAGATGATATGTATGTAAATCTCCCTAGTTTTATTCTAATGTTGGCCTTCACCTTACTGTTTCTACGTGTGGGCCCGATCAAGCTTTATATTGATTTGCTAGGAAACACTTCCACATCTCATCTTTAAGTTACTGAGCTTTTCTCATTTTCTTTTCTTAGGAAAAGAATGGCTGGGGTTGGACTAAGTCTCCGCCAACAAGTAGAAAGATAATGGCCTCAGGAAATATTGATGAGAAAAATAGTGGGCGAAAAAGAAGGGTTAAAAACACCAGCGTGAGGGATAGGCTACTTAAAGGTATGCTTCTTTCTAGGACGTGAGTTTAAGAAAAAAAAAAAAACTTTTTCTTTGTTCTGAAAGTTCTGCCTCTATGACAAATTTACTTTTTTTTTTTTTTGCTCATACAATTTCACACTTCATAACACTATCTGAATAAGTTCGGTTCCATGTTGTAGAATTTAAATGTGAGATTTGCTCGAAGGTTATGACCTTTCCCCTCACAACACCATGTGCTCACAATTTCTGCAAGAAATGTTTACTGGATGCATATGATAACCAATCTTTCATAAGGGAGAGGACAAGTGGAGGCAGGACCCTTAGGGCCCAAAAGATAGTCAAAAAGTGCCCTTCGTGTACAGTTGACATTAGTGACTATTTGCAAAATCCGCAGGTATGTCCATACGTGCTTGCTTTGTGAATATTTCTGCCATCTGCATAATTTCTCCATGATGCGGCCAAATTAACCTTCTTTGCAGGGTTGTCAATTTGAGTTATAGGCTGTGTTTGGATATGACCTTTACACAAATTTGGGTAATAAGAACCCAATATGGTTATTAAATGGGTAATCTGAATCATCAATTTATGAAAAATAATTAAGTTGTGATGGATTAGTGTTAACCCAATTCGAAATGAACATGACAACTGAAAAAAAATAACAAAAAATTAAATGAGTACATTATGAAAAAAAGAAGAATTTACATGCATACCATAGATTTTTTTATGTATTTGCATATTTTATACTTAAATATCTTTATATTTATAAAATATCATATTATTTAAACCAATTGTATATATGCATGAAAATTTTTATTTTACTTTAGATGAACCATTAGTAATGATACTTTCGGTGTAATTTTGAGATTGGTGTATTTTATGAGTTAAATATAAATATTTAAATCATTATATATCTCATCTACAATTGATCTTCATCCTTAATATACTTCACTTTGAACTAAATCCTTACTATTATTTATTTGTTTGGCTAACTTAATACATATGTCTTTCGCCCTCCTTCGTATCTAATTTATTATGTTAATTTTATTACTTTTAATAATATTATTATTTATTACGTCATCTGGTTCGACCCCGGTTCGACCCCGGTTCAACCGGTCGAATAGATTGAATCATGAACCTCTCATTCTTCCGGTTTATTGTCCGGTCCTGTTTTCACAACCTTGCTAAAATCAATCACATTTATTGAAGAGTTTATAAAAATATCTCATTTACTTTTGTTGAATATCTTCTTATAGTAAAAGCATTTTTTTTATCTTCATCCTTAAAATATACTTCACTTGAACTAAATCCTTATTATTATTTATTTGTTTGGCTAACTTAATACATATGTCTTTCGCCCTCCTTGGTATCTAATTTATTATATTAAAAGTTAAAATATTTGCATTGCATATTGCTTTCTTAGACTCATTTTGGGCCTCTTTATATCTTTCCCAATTTTATATATATAATTTTTTTGGTATGCATGCAAATGCCTTTCCCCAAAAAAAAAAAAAAGGAAGCAAGCAATTAATTCATTAGCTTTTGGTTGACTCTATTCCAACTTTGTTTTTGGATCATATAAGTTGAGTTGAATTTGACTTAAAATCTTAATGGCTTAGTAACACTCTGCTTCCTATTATTTATGGTGTTGATTGAAGAAGATGAATAACAGCACCAATGCGCAATTCTGACCAGTCTCTATTGCCTCTGGCAGGTGAACAGAGAACTCATGGATTTGATTGATTCACTCCATCAGAAGATCAAGGAAGAGAACGCAGACAGCGGTGAGGATGAAAATATCAAGAAAGACAATACTGATGAGGATGAGAATGCGAAACAGAATACTGAAATTAGTGATGAAAAATTTGGTGGTAAGCCTGAAACCCTTACAGAAGAAATGAAATCAATTGAGTTCCAGCAGCTCGAAAAGAAGAGGAAACAACTGTAGAGCTGATAAACGAGAAAACAACTTTTAAAAAAGGGCTACGTCATTTATCTGCATTTCACAGCAAAAAAAAAAAAAGGCTCAAAATGATCTGATGCAATTTATGTAAAATCTTGTAAGGTTTATGTTGTTTTCTTATATTTTATATATTTTCAGCTTAAGGGTAGGTTTATGCTCATATCATTGCTATTTTCAATGTGGGACTAATATATCTCTTTCTTTCTATGGAGTGCACTATAAGGGATGGTTGTAAGGAATTCCTATTTTGGAAGTTTTTGTTGGTGTACATATTTAAGTTTTTATTTGGTGTATGTAATGCATGCCACTGTATATTATGCTCAAAATATATAGGGGGATTTACATAGGAATCACCTTAAAACTTTGTATGTACATAATAGCACATTTTTTTTTTTTGCAAATAACACCTACATTTTTTTTGTAATGGTATAAATTTAACATTGTAACATGTTTGCTACCTTCAAGTTAATTCCTTGTTTATGTATGTTTATGCTCATTTAGGTTTAGGGGTGTCAATTTTTGACACGACCCGAACCCGACCCGAAAAAATTTGGGTTCAGGTCAACCTGAACCCGAAATGGGTCGGGTTCGGGTTGAACAAATCAACCCGTTTTAAAAATCGGGTCGGGTTCGGGTTGAACAAGCAACTCGAAATTGACTCGAAAGTGACACGAAAACTCATATTTGACCCGAAAATGGAAATTGATTCGTTTTTTATCTGATTTTGACCTAAAAATCGAATATTAACTCGATTTTTGATCCGAAAACTAGCAATTTTAGGTTAATTTTGGGTCATTCGTGTCGGGTCGGGTTGACCCGGATCCGAATCGGGTCGGTTCGGGTTTGGAAACCTGACCCGTTTTTAAAAAAGGGTTGGGTTCGGGTTGACTCGTACAGTGTCGGGTCAGTTCTGGGTTCGACCCGCTGACCCGAATTGACACCCCTATTTAGGCTTTGTTTGGGACAATAATATTATTTTTTAAAGTGTTCTTTTAGGAAATAAAAATTTTTTAAATTAAAATTTTTTGTATTAAAAAGTTGTTTTAAAAAGAAAAAAATTCAAATGAAGCCTTAATTGTGCTTGATATATATGAGATGTTATCGCCTACAAATATGCACATAGTAAGTGTGTTAGTAGGGGTGTTAAAATGGATTGTGGGTTGATGGGTTAGGTTTAGGTTTTACTCAGAGTTGATGGGTTGAAAATGTTAACCTAAAATTGACTCATTAATAATTGGAATGATCTAAAAATTTGACTTGTTAATTTGTTTTAGCTAAAAAATTTTTAGAACCTATTAATTTTAAATTTTAAGATATTTGATAAAAAAAATAAGAAAATTTTACCCTTAAGTAAAAAAAAGTTTAAGAAAAAAAAAAAAGATATGAAAGGAGTTATTTTAAGATAAGAATGAGATTTGAATTCAAAATTAAAAGGTACAAGATAATGTAATGTGAGTTGATAAAATATGTTAGGTTATTTTATCATTTTTTATTTTATAGTTTTAAGCAATGCTTAAAAAATCAGATCGAACATGTTGGTTTAATTGGTTTAATCATGAATCGGCCGGCTGGTTCGCGTTTGCTTCAAAACCACTATTGCATAGAACCAACTCAAAACTTCTCGAACCAACAGTTTGATTGTTGAACCGTAAAATTATCCTGGTTTTTGATAACCTGCCGGTTCATCCGCGGAACAATTTGAGATGTTTGGTGAAGATCGGACGGCTCATATCTTTTTGAAGGGGAAGCTTATATGAAACATAAGAAATAAAAAATCCTACCATTCATTCAACATATCGTATTTGTTCGTGTATCTTCTTCCTGTCGGGCAACCGTCGCTGTCTCATGTTCATTCGTTCGCAGATTCTCCTGCTTGTTTGCAAAGCTAACATTGAACTGAAGGCTTCCTCTCGGGCTCAACCCCTCCCCTCCAACCCAATGTGAATTTTTCACCTCTATGGTTCCCATCTATGTCTCCTTCTAGTTCATTCGACGTCTTAAGTTAACCTTGCCATTCATTTGACATCTCTTGCTCGTTTGTTGTGGTTTCTTAAACCAATATTAAACATGTTTTAACTTTAAATTAACCTTAATTTAATTATTTCCACATGAATTGAATGGCTTGTTAAGTTTAACTCAGAGTTTTGGCCATCTTCAAGATGCAATTAAGTTATGGTAAATGGATTAGGTTGGGTTACCCCAACTTGTATTAGATTCTTAACATCTTAAAAAAGCTCCACAAGACATGGCTAAAATCACTTTGGCCATTTCGTTAGGTTAAACCTAATTGATAAGTGTAGGTTTTTAAATAGGTTCAATTGACCTATTTGGTAAAAAAGGTCAAACCTATGGTCAAATTTAGTTGAGATGTTTGGCTCATGTTAAATTCATCATATGCAAGGTCCTTGTCTATTTTATTAGATCAACTTAATAATTAAAGTTAATTTGTTAAAATTCACCCATTGGGGTAATTGTGTAAAATTGGGTCAATTTGTTTCAATTGATTCAATCAAAAATCTAATTGGCTAGTTGAGGATGTGGTCTACATATGGATATTCATATATAAAGTACTTAGAGACACCCTAAGGAGGGATCAATTTAAACTAATTGATCCAATTTGATTGGATTGGTTCAATAGGTTCCAAAAGGTTATTTTTTCTTACGCTATGGGTCACCTTTGATAGCATGGCCTAATTGAGCTCATTAGGCCAATCCAAAGGTCAACAAAGATAAATTGGAATTTAATTAGATTATTAGAAGTGATTGGTCCCATCAATTTGATCAATTGAGGTTATATTAATAAAAAAGGTTAATTTATCCGTTTAAGAATAATTGGTTGAAGTTAAGTTAATTGGGGTCGATTGACCTAATCAAGGTATTATTGAGATTAGATAATTTATATAGATTTTCTTCAAGTCAATTAAAAGCATTGCTTATAAAGAATTTTATCTAAGGTAAATGGGTTAAGTTTAATTTAATATCTTACATCATATGTTGCTCTTATAGATAATGTCTTGTGATTATTAGGTATGTACCTTGTCCATGTATCCAAAGAAAGAAAGAAAAAAATATTCATAGAGAATCTAAAATTTAAAACTTTATGAATGAGTTTTTATAGATGTAAGAGATCATATGACATATGCTCAAGAGTGACTGTAACATAATATATAATAGGTGGAGAGTATCATTTATGCTAATTTTGTGAAAATTTGTTGATATAAATTGGATCATTACTATAAGAAAAATAAATAGCTGCATTTCTTTTCTGCTATTTTTTACTTAAGCTCTCTTACTGCTTCTTCAGCTTAAAATTAATAATTGATCAACAAAATAATTAACCTGCACCTTCAATTCAAAGTGTACGGGAGAAGATAGATAACGCTTAGAACCATTTTATCGAGTGTAAAATTGCTGATGGTATGAAGCAATACAAATGTTTTCATTGTGGAACAACTTATAAGGATGGAGGCATTAATATGATGAATCAACATCTTGCAAGGTTTAAATATAATAATGCTTATTGTAAAAAGGTGTCACATGACATCCGACATTAGATATAACAGAGTTTGAATGAAGTACCAAAGAGAAAATAACAAGCACAAGAAGACTTGTCATAGAGTGTTGATCTATTTAGTGATGATCCAGTTGAGGAAGAGAGGTGCTCATGCTTAGTCACAAAATTAGAAAGTTCTGATACACATGGTAAAGATATTGATAATAGGAAGAGAAAAATTGATGAAATTGATAATTTTTTGCACCTAAAACAAAATCAAGATTTCAACCATCCCTTAAAGTGTAATGATATCTCAGAATGCAATGCATTGTGCTAATATGGCAATTGTTAGGTGATTTTATAACAGCTGCATTCCATTCAATGCTATCAATTCATCTTTTACACAAAGGGTTATTGATACAATTACTACAATAGGACCTGGTTACAAATTACCCTTTTATTATAGATTGGGAATGAATCTATTATGAGATGTTAAAGAGGAATGCAAGTTGTTAATTAAATCTTATAAAAAATATGAAAAGAAACTGGTTATACATTGATGGTTGGACAGATACAAAGAGTAGGACAATGATAATTTTTTTTTGTTTATTATCCTCGTGGAGTTTCATTACTAAAATTAGTAGATGCATCTGATGTCATTAAAGATGCCACAATATATGTTCACTATTTACTAATATTATTGAATGGGTTGGTCAAAAAGAACATAATTCATTTTGTGAAAAATAATGTAGCAAATTATAAGAAAGCTGGTGAGTTATTGCATAAAATTTTTTAAAATATATATTGGTCACTTTACGTTGCATATTGCATAAACTTCATTCTGAAAGATATTATAAACATGTCTTATGTTACAAAACTTGCAAGAAGAGATTCAAAAATTATAAGTTTAATTTATAATCTTATTTTCATATTAGTTTGGTTAAGGAAAAGAGCATGTTATACTTAAATTATAACACTAGGAGTAACTAGACTTGTAATAACATTCATTAACCTACGAAGTATGCATGATCATAAGCATAATTTGCAAGCATTCATCACCAATAAGGCCTACACTGATTCAAAGTCATGTAAGACAATAAAGGGGAAAGAGGCAACCTCAATTATTTTGGATGTAAGGTTTTGGAATGATAGTTTAATAATTTCTAAATTATCATTCCTTTAATTAGGTTGTTAAGAATTTTTGATGCAAATGAAAAATTATCTCTTGGATACCTTTATGATGGTATGAACAGAGCTAGAAAAGCAATGAAGGCCATGTTTAGAAATAATAAAAGAATGTACAAGCCCTTCACTAATATCATAAAGAGAATATGGGATAATAAGCTAAGACAAGGGATGCATTCATCAGCTTATTTTCTTAACCCTCACTTTCAGTATGACAAGAAAAATTACCTCAACAAGCCAGAAGTTATGTAAGATCTAATAGAATTAATTGGCAATAAAGTTATATATGTTAAACCTTCTTTGATAATGAATGAGGTGAGGCTATTTTGTGATAATTTAGAAAATTTGGAGAAGCCAATTGCATTAACATTATCAAAAGAAATGCAACCTGATAAAATAACAAAATTTTGAGATTTCATTTTAATATTTTATGTAAATTATGATGCTTTTGTTTACAATAAATGTATTTGAGCAAACCAATGCATGTCTATTGATTTGCAGATGAATGTTGAAAGATGTTTAGCTCTAGTGAAACAAACCTACATAAAGTGTCTATTAGAATTATTAGTCATACATCATCTTTTTTAAGCTATGAGTGGAATTGGAGTGTGTTAGAGCAAATTCATATAAAAAGATGAAATCATCTTGAGAACCAAAGCCTAAATGATCTAGTATATGTTGGTTACAATCTCAATATAATAAATAAATAATATCTGAAACTACTTTAAATATCTTTTTAAATAATGATGCACATCTTATTATTAAATTTTTTAGAAAGCTTATGTAGGTTGTAGCTTATAAAAAGAAGTTATGATCTTTTGGACTACACAAGTATTAAATTTATTGAATTTTGGATCCTTGATGATGAGCCAACCTCAGAATTGCATCTAGAAAACTTGGAGATGAAAATTTATAAAGAGGATGCAATATACATAGATATAAAACCAAACATAGCATTAACTGGACCAACCACAAGTACGATTGTAGACTAAATTATATCTTTTGAGTGTAATATAAAATATATACTTATTATTTCATATTAATGATTTGCAGATGAAGACAACTTAGCTAATATATTTGATGAAGATGACATACCATGTGAGGATTCATGAGCATTTGGGATGCAAGATTTTGGTTAAGGAAGGTTTGAGAATCAATCATTTGATAACACAAATTTAGTGGATGATTATTAGATTCAATAGGATTATTTTGAGTTTTGAATTTTTTATGTAAACTGATATAAATAATTGAATGTCAATTATTAATTTTTTGTCTTTATGGTATTAATTTCTAACTTTATTATCTCAATGAGTTTTTTAGTTTTTCTTATCAGTTAGTATAAATTATGAAGAGATATTAAACTTTCTAAAAGATGCGTAGTATAAATTGAGTTAGTATATATATATATATATTAAACTTTCTAAAAGATGCGTAGTATGGATTAGCCGTCGGTAAATTGATCGGCGGTACATCAGCCGGAACACCGCCGGTACAAAGTCGTGGAATAACCGGCGGTATAAGCCGCCGAAAATCCGTCGGCTAATTAAGCCGTCGGTAAAAACTGCCGGCAAATAGTTTCCTACACCTTTTTTTTCAGCGGTTCTATACCCGTCGCAAAGCCGCTGGTACCTTCGAAGACCGCCGATTTTACCACCCAAATCGCCGGAAAAACTGTCGATTTTGGGTGATTTTCCTGTAGTGGATAGACTACCTGCATAATATTGTTTGTCAAGTCGAACTCAATATGAAATGAATATCAATAAATATTCAATCAGTACTTGAGCATCGTGAAGATCAGCAAATAATTTGGTAACTTCTTTCTAACTATACATAATGTGGCTATCCCAACGAATAAAATAGGGTCAGAATATATCATCTACTGGTGTGTGGACTCTTGTATGCTCTAGAAATTAAATCTACAAATATTAAGTAAAAGATGTCAGCCTACTAAATTGAATAAGGTTTTACATTAACAAACTTAATCCATATGAGTTATTAAATTACAATTACAATGATTATAAATTCATTAATTTAACCTGGTGGGTGCATTTGGAATGCTTCCTTACAATACCATTTAATTTCGTCACAAGGAATTCCCTAATGGATGCTGGCTAGTTGTAAGTCTAAAATTCATTTACATTTTCAGCAACATTAAGTATTGTAGTAGGTATCTGCAAGTTTGCTATGTGAAAGAAAATGTTTGATGGTAAGTAAATAATGAATTCCATCAATAGATCTTCTAGCAGAGTAGAAACATCTAGACTTTCAATCTCATGTCTAATGTCATTTGCTGTTTTTCTACTTATTCTATCACTTCTCGACACAAATGTCTTAACTTTGTTGGACAATCCAAGCATTAAAGCAACCTCATCTAAAGTGAATTGTAGACTCCATCCTTTGATAACAAAACAATCTTTTCGGATCTCCCACCTGGTCAGAAGCATATGCACTAGGGGAACATTCTGACATAATAGAGGTAATACTAAGAACTGATTAATGTGGAGCTGCCTGAGTCTATCAATTAATTGCTATCTGAATGTAGTAACAAAATTATTGCAAACTTCTCTAAAAGTTGATGTTTTGCATCAGAAATGAATATTTGGAGAATGTCCCTGTAAAATTAGGAATGATAATAAATTAACAAAGTTAAGAAAAGAGTGAGGCATAGTCGGCACTGACTTTATGTACACACAAGTTCTAAACTTCGAAACTTAAAGGTATTGATCTTTCATGGTATTGAGCATGGTACCAAGTAATATCGAGCAGTGCCGAGTAGTACAGAGCAGTATCGATCGGCATGATAGTTTGGATACCATGAAGTTCTAAACTTCGTAACCTACAAGTACCTATCAACCACAATACTTAGTGTGGTATCGAGTATTGTACCTAGCGGTACCATTCAATACCACCTAAAGGTACTGTTATACATCATGGTACTGAGCGTGGTACATTGCAACCACTCAGTGCCGAGTGGTACCGAGCAGTACCAACCGGTCATACCGACCAGCGTGAGTTAGAATAACCGTCGGTATGCGTCGGTAAGCCGCCGGTACAACACCGACGGTTTTCAGCGGTCCAGACCGACGATAGTAATGGCGGTCTAGACTGTCGGACTTTCAACGGACAACCACCGGCTTCTGTCGGCAACCGCCGGTATAATACCGGCAGTTTAACAAAGTTACCGGCGACTTGTTAAAATCCATCTGGTATCGTAGTTTCCGGTGGCCAAACCGCCGGTTGGCTGCCGGAAACCTGTAGCACCTGCAAAAAAAAATTGATAGCCTCCCCTCTATATGAGGGAGGTTCACCATAGAGTCTAAAACCTGCACATAAAATAATATATAACAAGATTTGGGCAACACGTCGCTATATTCAATCAACTATCACAACTATATACATAAGCACAACCAAACAAAACATTAAATATAAACAAAATTAATATGTTCAACCATAAAACATAAGTTCATAAGTTCAGAATTTCACAAATTCACAAAGTCACAAGTTCTACTCCTCAGCTGTATCCTTGCTGTCTTCAGATGTTCGTCGCTGCTCTTCCTCTTGCTTCCTATGATTTTCAACTCTGTAGGATTGCAGCTATGCTTGCATTTCATTTTGAACCCTTCTTATTTCTTCAATCTCTCTAGTCAATGCTGCAACCCTCTGACCCACAGTTTCTTCAGCTCCAATCCTTGGATCATAAAATGCTGAGGTGGATGAACTGCCCTCATACGCATAGCCCTGTGAACCCAAGCCATATATCATCCCCTTCTATCTTCCATCAATAACATCAGACCAAGTATGATACTCAGAAGTGTGGGCTGATCCTGAACATGATCCCTCGCCAGTGGAATTGCGGCTTTCTCGAGCTCGTACAAAATCATCCTACGAGAATATAGCCATAAAATAAATTGTAAATTGATATTACAATTAGTTTTATTAAAATAAATTTTTATTCCAAATTTTCAAACAAATTTACTCACATGAGCCAAGAAGCCTTTTCATCAACCCACTGATGATCAACTTGATGTTGATGAGTTCTTATATGCAACTCCAGTGGTGTTGGCTCCCGACCAAGGTACTCTTTCTATAAATTTAAGATATAGTTATAATAACATAAATATATTTAATAAACTAATTTAAAACTCTTACCAGTCGCCGCCTATGTTCCATATGAGGTACCGATCCACCAGTATGAAGAAAGCTTCTTAAACCACCACAATCAGAGGCTCTGTTCTGTTTATTCTGCTCTCTCATTTTTACAAACTCAGGGGTTGCCCAAGTACTACTCAAATCAGCCCAAACGCCCTCTCCAATCCAATTAGGATGCTGCCCGAACTTTCTAATGTCCGTGAACATGTCCCTGGGACGGGTCGCTCCTCTCCTCTCAAAATTTATTCTGATCCTCGTGCTGTGCTCACGCAACCACCTAAATTCTTTATGTAAATATTTAGTCAATAACAAAAAGATTAGTATAAATTAAATCATATATTTGAAATCATACCAAAAAAAGTATATATGAAATTCTCCAAACCACATATCTCTAACCGGCTTTAGGATCTTCTTCCAGGATAAGTAAGGAGCATCATATTTATTCTTTATAATATCTCGGATCATATGTATAGGTGGCCTTGAAGGATTGAAACTGCAGATTACTTTTTTTGTCAATAACATGTAATATATCAAAATACAAACAACTTAATAACATATACTGAACTTACTTATCGCCATCAGGCTCAATGTATTGATGCTTATCTGTTGCAGCTGTATGATCGCTAGCGCCAACCTCTGGTGGTCTAGATGGTCCACCCTGTTCATGCTGCACCGGATAGGGATAATAATTGGGTAGGGGTAAGGAGGGCGAGGACCAGTGGATGGACCTGCTTCCTGTGATGATGGTGGAGGGTAATATGGATAGAATGGAGAGGCATGTGTATGATCTGGAGAGGGGTAGTGATGACTCATCGAGGGAGGAGGTAAGTGGCCAGGTAAGTATGGAGGTACAACTACAGGTGGATCTGAAGGACCCTGACCCTGCTCACTCAAGGACTGTTGTTGTCCCCTGGGTGGTGGTGTAGGTACAACAGTAGGTGGAACTGAAGGTCCCTCACCTTCATCAGGCTATGTGGCTCTGCTGGGAGTAACAGTAAACTTCTTCCTCCGGAACTTTGAGGTAAATGATTTTCGAGGAGGATCATCGCCTGAAGCCATCTGCATTAAAAGAAATAATTAGTAAAGCGTTGTAATATAAAAAAAGCACAAATAAAAGAAGCAATTAATAAATCAGTTACTAAATTACAAAAAATAGTTAATAAAGCAGTTGATAAATACATGTTAAAAATTAACAATTTTATTTCTTAGAATTCAAAATGTAATCTTCATTTCTAAATTACAAAAACTACTCATAATCATCAAAACTATTTTCATTACTCTCAAGGGTATCTTCACTTTCATCCTCGTTCTCATCTTCGCCTGAACTATTTGAACTATTCACATCTTCTAACTCCATTTCAATAATAGAGTTTGTAGTTGGAATCTCCTCAATTTCAACAGGTCTACAACTTGACATCTCATCCTCTTGATGTGCAGTTGTTACAATGTATTGTTGATCAATTATTTTTTGTGCTTTTGTTTTTATGACAGCTAGCCAATCTTGTTTGTCTCTACGACCACTAGAATATTTGCTGAAATAAACTTGAATAGCTTGATTTGCTGATACAAATAGGTCAAACTTCCCATATCTTCTACTATATTTTATATCTACTAAATTATACGCAGGATGAACCCTTGTGCCTCTATTTTGTACTGGATCATACTATTGACAGTTGAACAAGCATACAAAATTCTCATCTTCGCCTGGGTATTCCAAGTCAAGAACCTCATTCAGAATATCGTAATAATCACACTCATTTTCTTCATGAGTGTTCCCTCTAACACATACTCCACAATTTTCAGTTTTTCTTCCTTCACTCCACGACTTGGTATAAAATCTGAACCCATTCACTATATATATTGGCCAAGTTTTTACTTTTCGCATTGGACCCCATGCTAGTGCTTGTAAACCTTTATCGAAATATTTATTATCAGAGTTTTGTACCTAGAAACATTTTCAAATATTAGTATTTTTTATAAGAAATAAGATTTAAATTTTTAAAATTGAAGTGCTCACATATGATCTGAAGCAAGTTGGAAATTCATTTGCAACAACTTGCTCAATATCCCTCGAATCTGTCAAAGGCAAATTGCTTACGAAATACCTGGTGACAAATAATATTTTAATATTTCAAATAAATATTACTCATTATTAACATTATGCAAGAACTTACTCTAAGATTGGCTCAACTTCTTCATAGTTCAGTAGCACATACAAATTCGCTGTATTTATTTATAAATCGTTGAGAAATCTTTCAACACATTTGCCACTGGGCTTTCATTGTCTTCTAAATACTGATAGTGCAGCATGTGATTGTTCTTATACATCGAAGCCCATATTACGACCAATCTTTGTTCTTGTACTCCTTACATGGGGCTCGAAGTAGTATGAGCAAAAGTGAGTTATTTCTTGAGACAAATATGCTTCACATATTGATCCTTCTGGTCGTGCTTTATTCTTAACATATTTCTTCAACTTATTCAAATATCTATTAAACAATTACAATCATCAAGTTAATAAAAATATGTTCTCTTAACTTATTCAAAAATATTGAAGACTTAATAATAATCTGAAACCATTTACCTTTCGAAAGGATACATCCAACAATATTGTACAGGTCCACCAACTCTAGTTTCGTAAGGTAGATGGAGTGGAAGATGTTCCATAGAATTAAAAAAATCGGAGAGAAAAATATCTTTTCTAACTTGCAGAGGATGATTGGTATGTTATCCTCGTACCTCCATAAAGCATCTTCGCTTAGTTTAGATGAACACAAATCTTTGAAGAAAATGCTAAGCGTAGTCAACGAATTTGATATATAATCGGGTAACATACAGACTATGATCGGAAGAAGAATCTCCATAATTATGTGACAATCATGACTTTTGAGTCCAAATAACCTTATCGATTTCATGTCAACACATCGGCTTATATTTGATCCATAGCCATCAGACATCTTTAAACCTTTAAACCATTAACATATCAATCCTTTTTGCTCTAACGTGAAAGAGTACGGAGCTTTGGGCTTCATTATTTTACCGTCGATTGTTATTACTAACCCAGATTTTTTTGCCGGCAATACTCTTTAATGTCCATCATTGCTTTGACATTATCTTTACTCTTACCTTTAACATTCATAACTGTATTAAAAGTATTGTCCAGTAAGTTCTTCTCAATGTGCATAACATCTAGATTATGCCTTATCAATTAGTTCTCCAATAAGGTAATGTCCATAAAATACTTTTCTTAATCCAATTATGTTCAACATCATAACCTAGAAATTTAGACTCTGATAGCATCATCACCACTTAATCTGGGTGGAGGAGGCGACCGCTCAATTCTGTTTTTAACAAATGCTTCATTATTTCTCTGAAACTGATAATTAGCAAGTAGAAACATACAATAATAATTAAACCAAGTATTTTTTTTCTTCATGTTTTAGTGTGAAAGCTTTGTTATTCTCCATGAAGTACTGACATACTAATTTTCCTACTGTTCTCAAACCAGACAACATACCATAGGCTGAAAAATCACCAATGGTCCACAACAATGCAGCTCGAAGGAGAAATTTTTGTTTTGTTGATATGTCATATGTGAGCACTCCTTCTTCCCATAATAACTTGAGATCATCAATTAATGGTTGCAAAAAAATATCAATTTTTGCTTTCGGATTATGTGGTCCAAGTATTATAAGAGTTAAGAACATGTACGGAGAAGTCATACACATCTCTGGTGGAAGGTTGTATGGTGTTAATATAACTGGCCAACAAGAGTACGGTGTAGCTGTTTGACTATAGGGGGTAAAATCATCAGCACATAATCCCAATCTTATGTTGCGGGGTTCAACAGCAAATGAAGCATGCACTAAATCAAAATGTTTCCACGCTTCAGCATATGATGGATGAGAAAGAACATCATTTTTTGCTATTTTCTACTTATGCTATCTCATATGACCTGCTGAACTCATTGATATATAGAGTCGCTAAAGTCTTAGAATGATTGGTAAATAAAATAAACGGGAAAATGACACATCTTTCTTTGGACGACGTTGCTTTCCCGAGTTTGGCTTAAACCGAGGAGCATTGCAGGTGCGACAAAAAACTTAAGCTGCATCATCCTTGTAGTATAACATACATTCATTGATACAACAATTAATTTTTGTAGCAGTGAGACCCAGCTTGGATTTTAATTTCTTTGTTATGTATATGTCTGAGGGAATTAAATTGTCTATTGGATTAGTTTCCTTCATAAGACCAATAAAGTCATTGAAATAATCACGGGATACTCAATTTTAATACTTAGCATCCTCACTGCAATGGATAATTCTGAATGTATACTGCAACCATCCCAAATTGGCTTTTGAGCTGAATGTAATAACTCAAAGAATTTTTGTGTTTCTACATTTGGTGGCTCTTCCGCACTAGACCTTAAATTATGACCTGCTACATCAAAAATTAGTTCTTCATAGGGTCTATTCATTTGATCTTCATCAAATTTTTCATAAGTTATAGATGAACTGGCTTGAGCATCTCTGTGTGGCTCGTACTCACCATGTGATGTCCAAATCCAGTTGTCTGGAAGATATCCCCTACGATATAAATCAACCTTCACATCATCGGGCTAGAGGAAAACTAGATTTTTATGCTTCGAACATATACATTTAAATATTTTATCAAACTGAAAGGAAGGCAGTTGAGATGCAACTTGAATGAAAGTTTCAACTCCCTGTATAAATTCAACTGTCAATCCTTTTCAACCTGTCAATAATCTGTTATACATCCAACTTCTCTCTTCTTGGATAGTCATTTGGACGTTGAAGTAAATGTCCCCCTACATAGTTATGAAAATATTATTTATAACACATGTGAAAATGTGCTTTACTTTAGGTGGATGAGTGTATTTACTCATAGTATAATTTTCAATGAAATTGATCTCCAGAGTAAAGGGCATTAACCCAAAATTAAAGATGTTGTAGAAGCTTGGAACTTGTGGTCTCAAATTAGATATCAATAAATTATTTACAACTTAACAGGATAATCAAACCCAAATTTTGGCTACAGGATAATCATAAACACAAACTAACCATCTACATCAACTATCAACAACAACAACATCAATTCTTTATCCCACTACGTAGGGTTAGCTACATGAATTCTTTTTCTTCATTGTGTACTGTTAAGAGTAAGATTCTCGTTTACATCTAAAGAAAAGTTCATTTTTAATACTTTATAATCAAGTCTTTTTATTGATGCATATAACTTTCTTAACATGTATCAAATATAACATATATGCTATTCTAGCTGGGACATCAGAAAGGTTGATGTTTTATGCGACAAGATCATCTAAGGCAACTCTCTCTAATATTATGTACCACCGGAGCAACTCCAAACTTTTAACATATATTCTTGTTTCGCATTCTATTCCTATGAGTGAACTCACTCATCCACCTGAGCATCCTCATCTCTACAACGCTTGCTCTCTTTCTCTCTATATATCTATATCCCTCTTTCTAGCTCTCTCTTGCTCTCTCTCTCTCTATCTATCAATCTCCCTTGCTCTCGCTCTCTCTCCCTCTCGCTCTTTCTTTTCTCTCTCCCTCTCTCTTTTGCGCTCTCTCTCTCTCTTTTCTCTCTCACTCTCTCTTCTCTCTCCCTCTCTCTTTTCCCTATCTCTCTCTTTTCACTCTCTCTCTCTTTTCTCTCTCTCTTACTCTCCCTCTCTCTTGCTCTCTCTAACACTTGCTTGCTCTCTTTCTCTCTCTATATCTCTCTCCCCCTTTCAAGATCTCGCTCTCTCTCTCTCTCTATATCTCTTTCCCTCTTTCAAACGATTACAACATTACCTCTTGCATATGTCTAGATTATAACCTAAATCATACAATAAATTACAAACTCTTGCGAATGTCTAGTAAGAACAAATAATCACAGAAAAACATTAAAGATTACCTTCAAATCCCGATTTTTCTTCAACTCACATGAAAACTAGGGCAGCCGGTGTGAGATCGACGGCGACAAGACAGCAGAGCTCGATCGAGCAAGAGGCGGCCGGTGTGGGGTCGGTGGTCAGAGCTAGTTCATCGCCGTTTGGAGAGAGGTCGTCGGCGGCAAGACAGCGAGGTCGATCACGAGCAAGACGTGGGTGGAGGCGACGACAGAGGTCGTCCGAAGCGAGAGAAGGAAAAGAATAGAAATGAAATGCGAGGCTAGGGCATGTTAATTTTAGGGCAATTACCGGCGGTCAAGACCGTCGGTAATGGGATCACTTATCAACAGAGGTATAAACCGCCGGTCATATTGACGTTTGGTGGTTTATCCAGCCGTTTGATAACTGTCGCTATTACCGGCGGCCTAATGTTGCAAACCCCCGGTAAGCCCGCCGGTAATAGCCGGCGGTGTAACCGCCGACTAAACCGCCGGTAGTACCGACGGTCCGGTAACCGCCGGTCATGACTGCCGGAAATTGGCTATTTTCCTGTAGTGATATTTCAAAGGAGTTACAGATGAGGAAAGAATGTTATTAGAGAGTTCTCCAAATCTTTCTCGAGATAGAACTACAAGTCCACATGACAAGCACTCAAAATTACACTCCCCCGCCACTCAAGGATCGAAATCTCCCACAGGGCCCCCAGTCTAACCAGGTTAACCAGGATTCCAAGCCCACCTCAAACCCGTAGCACCCACTCTCATAAAGAATAATCTTCTTCTGTTGTTTTAGAAGATGATAACTACAGAGCCTACACCAAGCCATCACTAAAGTGATCACACATAATAACTTGTGAAAAGCTTGCCGAGGTCGAATTTGCATCCGGTCTCCTACAAAGGCATGTGCAGGCTCTAGACCAATGAATTTTTGAGCTGAAAGAAGAGAAAAAATTGAAATATGCTGCTATAGAGAAGTTTTTGGTAGCCCACTTCCATGGTGCATTTAAATGTTATCAAATAGGAAAGCCTGCAAAATCTTCTTGAAAGATCATTGCAGGCGATAACATTATTACCCCCATCAGCTTCCCTAATTTTTGAGGAAGTCACACAACCAAAAAAGAGTGGCGGAAGTCCAGGACAAGGTTGATATTGGTTAAAACAACCATACCTGTCTAAGAGGAAGAAGGCTTTGCTTCATCATGCCATACTAGAATAGCAAGACAGGTTCAGCTACAAATTGGTAGGAAGAGGAAAATGGTGGAGACTCCATTTACCATTGGTGAGAGAAAGATTAGAAAAAAAATGACAATAAATAAGTCGATGACACAATATAAAAAGGTGGATGCTGCTGACATTGTTGACATGGAAGGTCATGGAAGAAAGATAAAATGTAAAAAAAGATAAAACAAATAAATTAATTGGTAACAAACCGACGTATAATAAAGTGAAGAAGCCTCCTACTACTACTGACATTGTTGATGTAGATGGTGATTCAAAAACAGAACCACGGCCAATGCCACTTATACTTGATTTCTCACGTCAGTTATTAATAAATGAAGAAAAGTGCATCTTCATTGGAAACTATCTGAAACAATATAATGACAAGTGAGTTTCATTTGTTATTTAATAATGATTATTATTTTTACTAGTTGATATGGAGCAGTACTGAGCTTGTACCAAGAAGAACCGAGTGTATACCAAGCTCTACCGACACCCCCCATGTACTAAGCAATAATGTCTTATACCGAGCAGTACCTGAAAGTGCTCAGATGACACTAGAAAGTGCTCTGATACCATTTGTAAGTTTGTTATGGATGTTAAGCCCTTATGAACTGGCCCAAGGCTAACAAAGAGAGAGGTGAATTGGATAACTTTAAAACCAAAAGATAAAACTCAAACTAATATCACCACAACGAAAACCAAAGTGCGAAAATTACATGCGAAAGTAATAAATGAAAGAACACACTAGATTTATAGTGGTTCGGTCAAACCTTGACCTATGTCCACTCCTTGGAGGCACCTCCAAGTATTGCACTAAACTAAGTGTCTCTCCTTTAGCCTCCACAGCTAGGTGGAGAAGCCCTTACAAAATCACATCCACCTTCCCCGGTGCGGCGGAGTCGTGGGTACCTTTGACACCAAAGTGAACTTCTTCTTTGGTGAACTTTCCTCGAGATAAGCCTTGAATCCGACGGTATTAAGATGCAAGCTTGCCAGAGCAACCGTGTGGAATCCCCCTCCACACTCCCTTGAGTCCCTCCTCACAGGATCTTCTCCCTCTCTCAGACTTCACCCGTTCCTCACTCCCTTTTAAGCTTTCTCTTCAAGTTTTCCCTACAAGAACGAAGCTACAATGGCTGCCAAAGACACTTACAAAGTGTCATGTCATAGCTTAAATAAAAGATCTCAAAACGAGCTCATTAATGCAAGTTGCCGACATTATCGTCCAGGCCGATAAGCATATCGTCCTGTACTATCAGTTCAAATTCAGCTCATTAGCCCGTGACGATTTGGGACGATCATAAGAAAATTGGTTACATCATCCTGGTTGATCTCACGATCGTCCCGGACGATTAGTTTAAAACCGATTTCAATCGACCTGATCATCGCCCTGAATATATTTTAGCCGATGTAAATCGTCCAGGAAGTCGTCCTAGCCGATCCTATGATCGTCCCGGACGATGTGATTGTATCAATCAGCCATAAATGCTTTCCAAAGATACTAGATCAATTTAGGCATAATTGAGTTAGATCGTCCTGGACGATGTCTATATCATCCTAGCCGATTTCGTAAAACAATGAATACCTAATCTGATCATGACGGCTGATTATTTCTGAATTGAGCTTATCGTCCAGGCCGATCGGCTCATGACGACTGCCTTAATGAGGATGCCCTAATTAGGGTTTCTTCTTTTGGACCGATCGTCCAGGCCGATATAAATATCGTCTCGGATGATGTTACCAAAAATAAAAATCTTTAGGCAACAACAGAAAAATATTTCAAGCTACAAAACACCAGGAGCCACACCAAATACAATAGACTCAAGAAAGAAAAAAATATACAAACTGACTCAGACCTAGTCTACCCAATCTTGAGCTGATTCCAAATTGCAGTCCGATCCTGTGAACCTGAAATATCAATACATAAGGCAGTTGTAGAGAAATAAAAATATTTGCTATCATCAAAATCATAAATCATTGATCCACAACAATCTCTCCCTTTTTGATGATAGTAAACAATTCAATTTGAATTTTCAAAAAAAGCAATTTCTCCTAATCTCTCCCTCGCTAGAATAAACCCTTTTAAAAAATAGGGGAGATAAAGAATATTTTTGTTGTTTTTATTTTTTTTTTAAGGATACCAATTCAACATTACGTTCTCCCCCTTTGACATTATCAAAAATAGAGGAGACACAAAAAATAAAATGAACAAAAGAAAAAAAAATATTCCCTTATCTAATGAAAAAGCAAATATTCTTAAAATGAGAAAGTTACCTCTTAGTTTTAATCAAAAACTTAGTAGAATTTGATTGACAATGCATAGCTCAGAAAAGGTTAGAAATTTAGAATTTGATAATCTAAACTCAAGTTCTTTAAAAATGCTCAAAAACTTTTTAATTCAATATCTAAATCAAGAAATAAATTAGAGATAGAAACAATCATTTTTCAAAAGCTCCTTCCATAAAATATATCTAATAGAAGATCAATGCACGAATTATTGAATCATGAATCAAGATTTTCAAACTCAAGTATCGAAAGTATCAAGGATTTTTTAAGTTTTTAAGAAGTACAAGAATGGTAAGCATTAAATTTTGTGGGCTCATTTTATGTCTCTTGACAATTAGTTGGTGCACTGTGCATCTTTTAATTTTTGATACACTTTTGTGTATATTTTTCAATTTGGCATCATTGCACATCTTTTATTTTTGGCATCATTGGTCAATTTTTTAATATGCTACCTTTATGAAGTCTTAAAAATAAAAGTAAACCCATCTATTGATAAAGCGAATTCTTGATTAAGAAAATTATGAGTTAGATTCAACAACTTGCAAAAGATCTTTATGCAATAAATAAAATGTATAGAGATAAAAAAATTTAGTTTCAAAGACTAATTTAAAAGATGAAATAGATTTTAAATCAAAAGTAGAATAACCTCTTTTAGGAAATAGAGATTGAGAGTCAAAAACATGAGTTTCCTTCCTTTGACTGTTTTAGAGAAGTCAAACACAACTTATCAAAGATTTCAAGAAAAAATAGGAAGTAGATTTTTCATTTTTAGAAAAGTGAATATGTGTGTTGATCAGAGAAAAAACTTTCACGAAAACAAAAATTTCAAGGAATAAACAAAATAAAAATGAAAAACATAAAAACAAAAACGCAACACAAAAACATGAAAGGCTTTTAACCAATATCTCTCTCTCATAGTCCGATGCTTCAGAAACCAGATCTGCCAATGAGATTTTTTGCCTTTCATTATTTCCCTAGTTTAAATTTTGTTTCTCCTTACCCTTTTCTTTCGTAGGAAGAATTTTTAAATTTGGACACTGATTTTTCATATGTCCAGGCTTCCTACATCGAAAGCAAATAACGTCAGAAAGAATATGGACATCCTTACCACTTTTACTTTTTTTTTCATTTTTGCTTATGCTTTGGTGAGCTTTGTGATTTGTTTGTCAAGTTATTGCATTCGTCACCAACTAAGCTATCTCTTTCTGTATCTTCAGCTTTTAGAACAATCATTTCACGTGCATCCAAAAGTCTTTGATCCAAACCTTGCTCGTATGCAATGAGTGAGCCAATCAAATTATCAATATAGTATTCATTCAAATCTTTTGATTCACAAATAGCAACTACTTTAGCATTGAACTTATCCAGTAGACAACGAAGAATTTTGTTAACTTTCTCAAAATTTTAAAATTCTTTTCCTAAGGCATGTAATGATGTTACAATTTGAATGAAGCTAGTATACATCTCTAAGATTGTCTCATAAGGTTTCATGGAAAAAAGTTCAAAATCATGTATTAACATATTCAACTTGGATTGCTTGACTTCACTGTGCCTTTGTATATGGTGTGTAGTTTATCCCAAACTTTCTTACCAGTAGTGCACGTGGATACTAACATAAAATTTTCAGAATTTAAAGCACAGGAAAAGCAATTTAAAGATTTTGCATTCAATTGAGCATTGATTTGTTATTCCCTATTCTAATGGTTAAAAGGGATATCAATTTTAACTCCATCTATGATACGTGACGGTGATGAATAACCAGTTAAAATCATATGCCACATGCGAAAATCAATCGATTGCAAGAAAATAGACATGCGAGTTTTCCAAAAATCAAATGACATATTTTCAAATATAGGAGGTCTGGTGATTGAATAACCTTCTACAACATTACGATTCCCAAAATTAGCCATGGATCAAAATTCAAAAGTTTTCAAAAACTTGTTTTTATGAATCTCGCTCTGATACCACTTGAAAGTGCTCAGATGACATTAGAAAGTGCTCTGATATCACTTGTAAGTTTGTTAGGGATGTTAAGCCCTTATGAATTGGCTCAAGGCTAATAAAGAGAGAGGTGAATTGGATAACTTTAAAACCAAAAGATAAAACTCAAACCAATATCACCACAACGAAAACCAAAGTGCGGAAATTAAATGCGGAAGTAATAAAGGAAAGAACACACCAGATTTATAGTGGTTCGGTCAAACCTTGACCTACGTCCACTCCTTGGAGGCACCCCCCAAGTATTGCACTAAACTAAGTGTCTCTCCTTTAGCCCCCACAGCTAAGCGGAAAAGCCCTTACAAAATCACTTCCACCTTCCCCGGTGCGGCGGAGTCGCCGGGTCCTTTGACACCAAAGTGAACTTCTTTTTTGGTGAACTTTTCTCGAGACAAGCTTTGAATCCGACGGTATTAAGATGCAAGCCTGCCGAAGCAACCGTGTGGAATCCCCCTCCACACTCCCTTGAGTCCCCCCTCACAGGATCTTCTCCATCTCTCAGACTTCACCCGTTCCTCACTCCCTTTCAAGTTTTCTCTTCAAGTTTCCCCCACAAGAATAAAGCTACAATGGCTGCCAAATACACTTACAAAGTGTCATGTCATAGCTTAAATAGAAGATCTCAAAATGAGCTCATTAATGCAAGTTGCCGACATTATCGTCCAGGACAATAGGCATATCGTCCCCTACGATCAGTTCAAATTCAGCTCATCAGCCCGAAACAATTTAGGACTATTAGAAGAAAATTGGTTACATCGTTGTGGCCAATCTCACGATCGTCCCGGACGATTAGTTTAAAACCGATTTCAATTGTCCTGATCATTGCCCTGAATAGATTCTGGCCGATGTAAATCGTCCAGGCAGTCGTCTTGACCGATCCTATGATCGTATCGGACGATGTGATCGTATCAATCAGCCATAAATGCTTTTCAAAGATACCAGTTCAATTTAGGCATAATTGAGTTAGATCGTCCTGGACGATGTCTATATCATCCTGGCCGATTTCCTAAAACAATGAATACCTAATCTGATCATGGCGGCTGATTCTTTCTAAATTGAGCTTATCGTCCTTGCCGATACAAGTATCGTCCAGGCCGATCGGCTCATGACGGCTTCCTTAATGAGGATGCCCTAATTAGGGTTTCTTCTTTTAGACCGATCGTCCAGGCCGATATAAATATCATCCCGAACGATGTTTCCAAAATAGAAATATTTAGGGAACAACAGAAAAATGTTCCAAACTACAAAACATCAGGAGCCACACCAAATACAATAGACTCAAGAAAAGAAAAAATGTACAAACTGACTCAGACCTAGTCTACCCAATCTTGAGCTTATTCCAAATTGCAGTCCGATCGTGTGAATCTGAAATATCAGTACCTAAGGCAGTTGTAGAGAAATAAAAATGTTTGTTATCATCAAAATCATAAACCATTGATCCGCAATAGTACCGAATATAAATAAAATGCTCGATACTTCTCGATACTGGTCGACATCTTATGCTACATAACTATGTAGACAACCCCTTGCTGTGTACCGAGAAGTATCGAGTATATACCGAGTTCTATCGAGGTACCCTCCATGTACTGAGCAGTAATGTCTTATACCAAGCAGTACTGAGTATAAATAAAATGCTTGGTAGTGTTCGATACCGCTCAATACGTCTCGATACTGGTGTGTATTTATTTTCACCATTGCCCATTTTTTGTAATTTTCTAAGAATGATGTTATTTTCATGGTCGGGTATGTTGTTATTTATAGAAGTCAAATTGTCAAGCTTATAATGTCAGAGTATCTTGATAACAACCACATCGATTCATTTGCTATTTTACTAACTAAGAAGAACTAACTATACCTTAGCCTCTACCAACCGTTCCTATTTGTTTATAACTTCCATTGGGTTAGTTAGTAATTTGAAATGTTGTGTTTTTTCCCCCCAGTTAATTTCTTTTATCCTCATGACAGGGTTATCATGTATATAAGGCGGACACCACAACATGTGTCTCCCATATCACCAAAGAGTCAGTTAGGGTTACCAATCTAATGCTTATACTTATCATACACAACTCTCATTGGACCTTCATAGTTGGAAACATGAAGAAGAACGTGTGGAAATTTTATGATTCATTACAAAAAAGACTCACACAGATGTACTTTCTGAAGTTGTAAGTGACACTTACTCATTAATATTACATCATACAAAAATTCTTAGATAATTTATTGAATTTTATTTACAGATATCTCATATTTACAAAGAAATACTAAATTCCTTTGATCATGACATATACATATGGCCGATCCAAATAATTCCACATGTGCCAACCTAGAGAGAACAATGTGGAGTGCGGGATATACGTTTGTAAATATATGAAAACTGTTGTGCAGCCGCAACCATTTTTATGAGTTGAGCTAAAATACTTGCAAAAAATATGCCTAAATTTAGGGCATAATTTATATACGCCATTCTTTATGATACGAAGAAATAAATATACTTTTACTCACTTTTTTTCATAATACATATTTACTTATACATACTTTTATAAATTTTTTAGAATCATAAATTTTGCACAAACTATGTAGTATACATTTAATATTTCTCTTAAATAGATCTGTATACATCATCATGCTAAGGTACCGTGTTTGTAAGCGGCTGGTACCGAGCTGTACCGACCGGTATCGAGTTGTAATGAGCTTGTAACAAGTATTGTTTTTTTTTTATTTTTTTGATAGTATTATGTAGTGGTAAGAGTGGATTAGAGTTTTATTACATTGTTAGTACCGACCAGTACCAAGTACTGACTGCTGGGAACACTGAACAAAGTGTATAGGCATTCGATACTTGGTCGGTACCGAGCTGTACTGACCATGCTAAAATAATTGGTATTGATGTCTAATGAAGTAATAAGCACATGTGTTATTGGAATTGATTTAACAATGGACAACAAACAAATTATGTCGTCAACTCGAACTATATATCCTACCATTCAGCCAAGTTTAGGAATTTTTTTCTCCTACCTCCAAAGAAGTTGCTTATACATGTTCACAATAAATGCATCATCAACTGGATCCCAAGGGTGATAATGAATAACATTTTTTATAAGACATGATGATCTTTCAACATATTCAATTTTTGCACATTCATTTCTGAAATGACGCATCTCATGATATTGCATATGGAGAAAGTTGGTACTAACACCGTAGTGATATTTCTCAAAAAACTTACTCTCAATGCATCTCCAGCCTTTAGCATTTAGGAAATTTTTCAGATCTGTTCTCTGAATACCCAATGCCTCATTATATGAAATATGGATAACAAAATCACAATGCCCATTCCACCAATGTGCGCAACATCTGTATATTCCATTTACATTTGCAAGTTTCTCAAGTAGACTGTTAGAACTTTTTCCCATACGTTCATGCATCGAATTTGTGGCAATGTTTACAAAGAGTTTTGTCAGCATACTTAAATGTAGTTGAGTATCTGGCCAACGCAATTTATAGGACATAATGTAAGTAGAGGTAAAAGAAGTACATAAACTTATCTGAAAACACATACGCTATGTTGCATAGAAATGATCACCAAAGGCGAGAGGGATTTACCTTCCATGAATCACAAAGACAATTGCATATCCAATTATACAAAATATTCACTTGCAGCCCCAAAATACCTCTTTGATTCATGGAAGAGTAAATACCATTTGGGCTTTGGAAACGTAAATGATAATTCAAAATTTTGTAACTCAATTTCATTTACCTTAATATATATATTTATAGAGAAGGCAGTACCATTAAAAAGCATAAATTCTGCAACAACAAAGAGCCAACAACTTAAAATTTGCACCAAACCTTATTAAATTACATTAAAAGTTACAAAGTAGCCATGAGAAGCATTAAATAAGTATATTATTTGCACCCAAATGCACCATTAATACAAGGTCCACAATACAAATGAATATTATCAGGACCCACTAGTACCGAGATTTATCGAGCGGTACCGCCCGATAACAAGCGGTACTGCCTTATAACGAGCGATAACGCCCGATAACGAGCAGTACTGATTGGTATATCTCGGCACCAATAAATACTGATTGATACTGAGAAATACCGATCAATATCAAGCAATACCGATAGGTATTGAGCAGCACACATCATCATTATTGTATCTTGAAAAATTATAGATCATCTAAATTTTACTGAATTAATTATTCCCATCATCATTCTCCTATATTCAGTCATTTAATGGCTTGTTAGTCGTCATAGAATATACTCATCTACTAAGCATTCTAATATGTTTGTGAATGATGCATGGCTCACTAGATCCATGAATGTACACTGTTATATAGTAGGAGTGTTTTGCTTTGTTAGTTTCAATTTTTTGCTTTTCCTCTTTTCCTAGTGACCCTTCAATCTTGCATTAAAGATGCATTTAGGTCGACACTTCAGTGGGTCTTTCACTTTTTAATGCCCACCCCTCGTTATACTACCAAGAAACTTGTGTTTCCTTTTCTTCCCATCCAGGATGAAGTCTACATTTCACCCATGTCAATCATTGCAGCCAACATATACTATCATGTATTCTCACACCCATATGCTCGTATGCTTATTTTATATAAAAATCTACAAATATAATTTATTAATATTATGCCACTAGATCCCTTCTGAGATGGGCAAGCACTCTTTCTCATACCTATCACTGTCCACTCAGCATAAATATCTTTTTTAGCTCTGGTTGACCATCGTAACAATAAATACTTTGGAGGAATATTAGCAATATCTAACTACCTTATAACTCTAATGTAGTGAGAATATAGTAAACGAATCATCTCAAACTTCCTACAGCTACAATGTTTGATACCCTTAATTACATCAAAATGAGCAGCCCAATGTTGCGATTGAACACATTTGTCGACGTTCTTGACAAAAAATGTGGATAAGTTAGGTGAAGCATGATCTATGCATAGTCCAACCATACCTTGTAAGAACTCTTCTTTAAAAAATATATATAATTTTTTGGAATAAAATCAAATGGCTTGCTTTAGTATTGGGATGCTTTTAATTAAAGGTTGTATCTCGGATTGATTGCATCTGAAATCTTCATCATATTCATTATGACGCCAAGTATTCATCACCTTCTCCAAGCCTAGGAAATAATCAGTTATACAACTTGTTGGCTTGGAAATGTCATGGCACACATTATTAGTTGACTCACTACATTGTGTGGAAAAAATGCTATGGTTAAAACAATTTTTGTTGAATGGTATTGACCACTTGTTCCTAATTTTATATAGCTCTTTTAACCATTCATGACTCTAGAGGTCCCCTTTAGTGATCATTTTAGCCTAGGTTCTCTTGAACTCATCCTTAGAATCACACTTGCTTAAATAACTATAAAATAGACCTTTGACTTTGTTATTGCTATTGCACCATACTTTGGAAGGAGCCTTCTTGCTGCTATGCCATTGGCACATCCAATGACGTGTTTGAGACAATGCAATTTCTATTGCTCAATCCATTGCCTGATCTTGATTAGTAAATATTGTTATGGGATGTTTATCATCCATTATTCATAAAAAAAAAGTTCTAAATAATCAGGTAAATGAATCAATTATCTCCTTAGATACAAAAGTCACCCATAACAGATAATTCTATCAATGATTATTAACTCCAATAAATGGCATATAAGTTAAATTATATTTGTTAAGCATATAGCCAATATAAAAAATTATCACATCCCCAAAGCAATCGTAATCTATTCTCCCCAACTCATCAAAAAAAAAAAAAAATCAACAATCTATCATCTTCTTTAGTTTGGACATCCTATGCAAATATGTTGTCATTAACTAGTTGTTCTTTAAACAATTCAATTAGGAAATTCATGTCTCCATTCTCAATCTTGGTTCTTCTCTCTTTTTGAATATAGTTGTATGCATCCCTCTTAGAGAACCCCACATTTCCTACACCTCCCACTTCTTCAAGTAGATAGGTAAATGCATCAATTGTTCTTATCCCAACTTCTATTGTACTTACATGATCTAAGCAAATATTGATATTTCAGCTTAGCTAATTCTTGATTGTGGATTTTAATGGATTTTTGCACCAACCAACCCCCATCTTCAATCACTGCAAATCTAATCATAGCTGGACACCTGGTTCTGATGTTTAATTTTCGATATTTTAATTTGACATTTAAGTCAATGCCCTTCTTGAATCTAGCTTTCGAATATATAAAGTCCTTTGATTATTTTCCTCAAATTAATCTAGTAAGAATGATGTTCTCTCCGAACACTGAAATCATGATTATGAGCATAATCGCAATACATAACATATACTTCCTTCTCAGAGTTATAAATACCCTATGCACAAGAAAAAGAGTTATAAACACCCTATGCACAAGACAAACATATTTAAGATCCTGACATAAATGTGGTAGTATAAAAATATTATGGGTTCAAAGTGGAACATATTTACGAAGCATAAAATTAGTACAGAGCAATAGTACAAAGTAGTAGAACTGAGAAATTGTATCGTGTAGCGATCTCGGTACCATGATCGATACCAGTATGAGTAGCAAGCAATGGTATCAGGTAGCGGTACCTAGAGTTGGTACCGAGTAGCGGTCTCGCTACCATGATCAGTATTGATTCTCGATTCTAGCATGGGTACCGAGAAATGGTACTCCTCAGAAGGAGAAGGGGTATCGAGAAGTGGTATTGCTCGGTACCGAGAAGCAGTTCCCAAAAGCTTTAGACATAAGTAGCTAGAGGAAAATCGAAGAGGTGCGCACATAGTTACACAAATAATAATTTATAAAACATCTTTGGAGTTAAGAACTTATTGATAAGATTCCAAACTTATCTCCAGTACATCGCTGTGGTGAGTCTTCCTAAACGTTTGGGTCTCTTCCATCTCCTTGCACTCATCGACGACATCCAAATATAATTCCGTTTTCATACCCTCTTTCTCACTGTTCTTTCTTCGCTATTCTTTTTCAGCTCTCTTATGTAATAAAATCCTGTCTCACGTCTTAAAAATAGTCCGCCGATGTCATGAAACCTAAAAAAAGGAGCGTTTCTTTTAAATTTTTGCGTCCGAACTTTGTCGGGTTGTCATGCTGTATGATAATTAGAAAGATACATGTTAATTTTTGAGTTTTCATCGAGTCGGGTGCTCATGTCATGGGGTCACTACGTGGAGACATATAATTGATGTCCGGATGTAGAGCTACGTCCGATGTCTGCACCAAATAAAAATTCGGGAGGTAGAGAGAAATATTAGTAAATTTTTATAAATAATGATGATATTTTTTTTACAAAGAATCTACATAGTAGATACAAAATTATCTATTTTAGATCTATTTTGATTTAATAAAATAGATAAGTTTATCTAATAATTAATTTTTTTAAAAAATACTAATTATAACTTAATATTTAATAAAAATTTATTAATATTTAAATTATTTGTTCTTTAACTTAATAAAATATATAATTTAAAATTAAATAAGATAATATTAATATTAATATAATATTAAATATTGAATATATTTAAATTTAATAAAAAAATAGTTAATAATTATTTTTTTGTAATTAAATATTTAATTTTTTTATAATTAATTAATTATTTTAATTTAATTACACACTCACACATACACACTCATCTTAATTTACAACAAGCATAGCTAATTAATGAAAAGAAAATTGAGTCGGGATATTTTGATTAGATTTAATTAAGATATATTTTATAATTGATATATATTATAAAAAAATTTATCTTGATTAGGCACGAATCTTGAAGCAAAATTTAGTTGAAAGCTTTCAAAATTAAATTGGCGACCATCTTTTCTCTGATTTCAGCAAATTTACAGTCGAACTGAACATCTAAAAAATACGAACCCAATGACAACAAATTTGACTCAATCCAAGCTCAAATTGATCCAAATCAAAGACCCGAAGCGCTTTTGGAAGGTTCAAACTACAATTTGGATTACCAAACAGTTTTCTAAATGTGACATGCTTATAGTCGAATCGAACGACTCGACGAGACAAATCCAACAAGCCCAAGATCATCAAATTTTGATAACATTAAGACTGTCAAAGGTCCATTGAAAGATGCATGATCGTAGGAATCAAGATCAACCATCCATTAGAACCACTCATAATTTACCCTTGATCTTCCACTTATTTGTAAGTCATGCCACTCAAGAATTCTATAAATAGAATCGCATTTCCTCTTGAAAAGGGGGAGGGAGCCAATAGAGAAGAAGGAAAGAAGGAAGAAATCTCCAGCCGCCTAGCTCATCTTCAACAATCGATGGAGTTATGTCGCACCACCACCGGAGTTCTGCCGCACCACTGCCGGACCACCAAGGGACGCCAGAGTTCTGTCAAACTACCACCAAACCTTCAAAGGATGTCGAAGCGTCGCCTGACACCAGAGTGCTGTCGGACCACCACCTGATGTTGGAGTGATGCTAGACTTTTACAAAATTCTAAGTTGACATTTGTAATCTGGTCGTCTTCAAGGAAGAGTCGGACCATCGTACTTTGCTTAAATTCTAGTGGAATCATTTTCAACTAGGCTAGGCCCCGTGATTTTTTCCCTATCTTGGATTTTCCACGTAAACAATATTGTGTTTTTTGTGTGTGAATTGAATATCCGTGCAAAGCTAAGACATAAAATTATAACTCTATCGCCGTGTATATTCTAGCCCGCAACAATAATTATTAAATTTATTTTAAGATAAATATAATATATGATAAATTAATAAATATTTTATCACATTTATCTAAAAAATAAAATTAATAATTTTAAAACTTATCTTAATAAACAATCATAATTATTTAAGTTTAATTAATATTTATCTATTTTAAATTATTATTATCTATTTTGATTTAATAAAATAGATAATTTTTTTATCTAATAATAAATTAGATTTTGAAAAAAAAAATCAATCATTATTTAACAAAATACTTATTATTACTCCCCTAGTCCTTACCTTTTTCCTCTCTTCGGGCACTTTCAGTCTCTTCCTTAAGTTGAATACATTTACTCTTTTCTAAAAATTTTAATAAATATACTCATCTATCTAATTTTTACGATTAATTTACTCCTTTATAAAATAAACCACCCAAGATTTTATCAGATAAATATTTGAGATCTTAACCCCATCTTAAATTTAATCGGGCAAACTAATTTTTTGAATAAGATTCGTACCGAATTATAGTTAATCTAAAATCAAGTTGGATACTTCCAAAATTAAATTCGGGATGATATGATCTCCAATTTTAGCAAACTTATAGTTGAATTTAATGTCTCGAAATGATGAACCCAACGACACCAAAATTTAGCCCAATTCATGCCCAAATGAGAGCAAATCAAAGACCAATAGCACATTTGGAAGGTTCAAATCATAAATCAGATGAACAAACAGTTTTGAACCATGACATGCTCATAGTCAAATCGAGCGGTTTGTCGAGACGAATCTAGCAAGCCTAAGATCGTCAAATTTAGACATCGTTAAGGTACTCAAATACTCAATAAATGGTCCATGATCAATGTGATCAATATCGACCATACATTCAAACCACTCCCAACTTACACTTGATCTCCCTCTTATTTACTAGCCATGTCACTCTCAGAAAACTATAAATAAACCCCTCATTCCTCATAGAAGGGAGACCTAAGCAAGGAGGAGAAGGAAGAGAAAGAGAAACTAGAGGTCTCTTGCTGCCAAACTCCTCCTATACCACCGACCGTCGCTGGACTATCTCTAGACTTCTACCCGACCACCGACTGATGTCAAACTTCTATCCAGCCACCGATTGATGCGGTCATATGCCCGACCATCGATTGATGCCGGACTTCCACCCTGCCACTGACTATGGTATTTTTGACTTCCTTCATCAGATAATGGTCTTTGTAACCACTGTGCTCCATTGACTATGATCCTTCTGACCTCCGTAGCAAGACTTTCGTCCTTCTTATCTCTATCGTCAGACTATAGTCTTCCCGACCTCTATCATTAGACAATGGTATTTTTGACCACTGCTACTCGCTAGCTATAGTCCTTTCGACCTCCATCTCCAGACTACGGTCTTTCTGACCTCCATCGCTAGACAACGAACTTTTTTACCACTATTCGTTGCCATATTACTGTTCTTTCGACCTCCATCGCCTGACTACGGTCATTCTGACCTCAATCACTCGACTACAATATTTTATACCATTGCCACCCGCCGACTATAGTCCTTTTGATCTCTGTCGTTTGCTGAACTACAATCCTTCTAACCTCCATCACATGATTACGGTCTTTCCAACCTCCATCGTCTGTCGACTATGGTCCTTCCGACCTCCATCACTAGATAATGGTTCTTCCGACCTCTGTCGCCCGTCGACTATGGTCTTTCTGACCTTCATTGCTAGATAACCGCCCTTCCAACCTTCGTCACCCTTGACTATGTTGCTTCCAATCACCGTCATCTGACTATGATTTCTCTGACCTCCGTCGCCTGTTGATTATGGCCATGCCGACTAAATGAACATGTCAATATTGATTCTTCCAATTTTAACAATGTAATGCACTTTATATGATGTATATTTGCTACATCAAATCAAGATCTTCCCTCAAGGAAGGGCATCATTTGTAATTAACTGTAAGTACTAATGGATTCATTCAAATTGGGCTAGACCCCATGGTTTTCCCCCTTTTTAGGAATTTCCAGGTAAAAATTATGGTGTCTCTTATGAATACTATATCCTCTCTTTTATCTTATTATATGATGGATCTTCATATAATACTAAAACGTTAAAGTTTATATTTCTCTGTCACTACGAATACTCCATAACACAACAATCATGTTGGATCATTTAAGGACCCCAACTATCCCTCAGCTCCAACATTATTCTTATTTCTTCCGATCAAGATACGCCGCCTAGATCTCTGCCTATGTCGACTTAGGCTTCGTTTGGGACGGCTTTTTTATTGCTTTTTAAAACGAAGTTTTAGTAAAAAATAAAAAAAATTGTACTAAAACTCCGTTTTAGAAAGCAATAAAAAAGCTTAGACTTCGATTAACCAGTTCTAACCCTCTGATTTTGTTCAGTCGCTATAATTTCATCAATCTCGTGACAAATTACGCTATAGCTTGTTATACATTTTCTTCCAGTAGTCTGATTTGCAAAATGCAATGGTGTTCATTCTGCCAACCGCGTTGCCATGTTCGTGTGATTTTGCACAGTTGCATCTTCACCAATGATTCAACCCAGTTCTGTCTTCCACACCGATTTTGCCCAGCTCCATCTTCATCTCGAATCCTGCCCACAAATCTTGCTGCCTCCACCTAGGTCTTGTCCATCCGCCTAGATATAATCCATATCTGCTAGCCTTAGCTGCACCTCTACATGACTTTGCTACTTTGCACACTTTGATAACAGCTCATATTGACCTGTTGGTTGAGAGCTTATGCTTCCAAT
>NW_021320057.1:2323648-2376965 GCF_001605985.2 Dendrobium catenatum
GGTTGGCTACTCTTTGAGTCCTCATTCTTTATTCTAAAGTAAAAACTTTGGCGATTTGGTTTCATTATTTAGCTCAAATTGTTGGCATGAGTGCCTGAGGATCTTCATGTTGATAAAATTTTTTGTTTGGCCTGCTAACCTATTTAAATTTGATGAAGAATGATGCATCCTCTTGAGAACATCACATAAATAAATTATAATATTTTATTAAGAAAAAAGATTGAAATTGGGAGGCAATTCTAATAAGAATCTTGAAAGAAAGTTTGTGTGAAAATTCTGGACACGGTTAATCATAATCATCAATAAGTTTGTTAATATATTCATTTGACATTAGTGCACTTGCAAGGAGCAAACATCCCTAGTTCAACTATCTATCCATAGATCGGGTTGGCGCCTTTGGATGTGGTAAAGAAACATTTTAATCTACACATGGTTCTTGAGAATTTTGTCAAAAAAGGTCAATTTAAGATTCAACTGTTGCTTTAAATTGTGCAATATAAGGCTTTGCTTGAGGCCGACTTTAGCATAATTCCTATGAAAAACACCTCGAGGCTTGCGCCTCGAGCTTTTTTTATGAGGCTTGCGCCTCATCTTGTTTGAGGCTTGCCTTGAGGCGTGTCTCGTCTCACTAGCATGAGGCGTATGCCTCGTCCTATATATTATATATATTAAAACATACATAAATAATAAAATAAAGTCCCGAACAAATCATATACCTTCATGCACCCTGAGCTACAACAACTTCATCTTGATTGCCTCGACCTCTAGCTTGTCTCCTTCACCAACACCACCGCAATTGTAGCCACCGCCGGGATCACTTGAAAGCCTCACATGACCACCACCTCCTCCTTTTAAAATTGTGGATTATTACTCTCATCTTTATATTGATCACAAAAATTTATGAAAGAAGAAGTTAATTGAAATTAATGAATAAGCGGATTGAGAGCCGTTGGATTTCGTAGGATGAGACAGGGGAGATACCAGCTTGTTATGATGATGACTCAAATAAGGAGCCCTTTAGTGATGACAGTCATATCACTTTTGAGTTGTTGCCAACTATTTTAGCTTTCCTTAAGAATTAAATTTGAATAAGTAGGGAATTGAGAAAGAAAGAATTTGGAGTTGAATTTAATGTTATATAATATGTTTATGCAATTCCTATATTTTTATGTTATTTTGCTCTTGTAGTATTTGTATTTCAATTCTATTTCATGCAATTTATTATTTGTTACTTTACGTTTTGTACGATTTTTTGTTTTATATATATTCCAATTTATTATTTTATAGCTCAATAGAAAGTAAGTATGCTATCATTTAACATATTATTTGATTATTATATTAAAAATCACTTTTAACCTTTATTTTCATTTTACGCATTTTTTTTTGGATTTTGAGGCTTATGCCTTGTCTCAAGAGCAAAAAATGCCTCAATACCCAATTGCGCAATTTAAACCTTGGGATTGAACAAGGAGCTGTTTGGTTGTTTGAAAAAGGAATGCAATCTAAAGTAAATGTAATGCATTTAGAATACTTTGGTGCTGTCTGGTTGTTTGTAAAGTAAATTTAGGGCATTTTTTTTGTTAGGTATATGCAGAGTAATGTAAAAGTAGTGTGTATGAATACTTTGATGCTATTTGATTGGGTGTGCATTATCGAGTGTGGTATTCCATTGCAATGCAATGGTAACATCATCCTTCAATATTTAATATTAGAAAATTATTATTTGAGCAATATGAACGTTTAATATATTAGTGCATGCCATTATTTTTTACCCATTCAATTATAAAATGAATATTCATATCCGTATTAAAATTAGCAATACTTTAAGGATAAATGCAACATGAATATTATTATTTCATAACCCCAAAATACATGTGAAAGCATAAATTTAAAATGTTTATATATCTAGCATAGTTATAAATTCAAAATCATCTTACTATTACAACTCAAAATGATGAATATAACATTAAATTCCACAACATAAATTGTTTTTCTAATCCTTTCACATCCATCTAGCTTTTCAATCCATGGGTTTTATGAGGAAGGAATATATCATTGCAGGGCTCTTCGATAAGTTATCATATATCGTATCAATCACTTCCTCTGAAAAGCTAAGAATATTTAATGCTCAATTTTGAGTTCAATAATTTTTTTTTCTTGAGTGGTTCTTATTGTGCTTTGGATAGCATTAGCAACTTGAGTAACACTATCAGTCATCATAACAATATGCTTATAAGAGTTCTATTAATAGCGAACACCTTATTCTTCTTTAGTTTCTCTTTTTAACGAAATCTCCTTTGGCAGATGAATACAATGCTCTTTTTGTTGTTCCTATGAAATCTTCTTTAATTTTTACATTAACCCAATGACTATATCGTGATGCATCTACATTAGCATCCATAAATCCTGAGGGCTCCTCATCTTCTAAATATATTTGTTGAGTCCCAAGTGAAGGTTGAGAATTTTCATATTTAGCCCACTCTCCAATACCATGCACTTCACCGCATACCTTCTCTAATTCCATATAATTTATTGAAATATTTAAGTAAGAAGCATCCTTTAGAAAAGCTTGTAACATTATTAATTATACAATATTAAGCTCATATTATTATTTTTGAACATATGCTAAATGCTGAGGTCTCCTCATCTTGTAAGTATATTTGTTGAGTCCCAAGTGAAGTTTGAGAATTTTCATATTTAGCCACTCTCCAGTAGCATGCACTTCACCACATACCTTCTAATGTAGGACAACATGCATGAATCGGAAACTTACACAAAATTTGTTAAGAGCAATTTCAGATTTCGTTATACGTGATTAAAACAATAAAGTAAAACTAATAAACGGTCACTTCCGTTTAGACAAAACTACACAAGGTGCTAAACGAATTCAAAACACGTAGGAAAATAAAGCATTGTATACAGAGTAGTTTCCAACTTAACCTTTGTTTAACAAGAAGATCCAAAAGCAACGAGGTAACAATTCCTACGAATACTAGTGGATGGCGATAAGTAGACACAATCTCTTGCTTGTACAATTTCTCACGAAGAAAATAGAATTTGAAAGTAATGAGTCAGTGAAGAAGATCACCTTCTCGGAGAAACGACGTGGATCACTATACCTTTTCGTTACTTCTTCTTCCCTCGCCTTGATCACAATGAATAGCAAATGGTAGATGGCCTTCTCTTTGATTCCAACAATGTTTGGAGTCAAGTTGAAGAAGGCAAGTTGAGAAGATCCATTCACTCTTAGCCTACGTATGCAAAACCGGACTCAAGCTCCGGATCAATCATCCATAGCCACTTAACAAGGAGAGATACCTCGAGAGGGAAGGAAGAGAGAGAGGGAGTGGACGGTGGAGAGAAGGTGGCCGGTGGGTTGTAAGGGGAGGGAGGCGGCTAGGGTTAGGAGGAAGCTAGGTTAGGTTAATAGAAATTGTTTTAAATTCCAAATCTGAAATTATTCTCAGATTTAAGTAAAAATGGAGGGAAATTAAATGAATTTGAAATTCAAATAGCATGACATTAAGTCCCTTAATGAAGCACTTAAGGAGGTGGGCCCACTAAGGGGGGCCGGCGCATGTAGAGAGGAATTAGGGTTGAGGGGAAGAGGAGTTATGCGTTTCCTAATCCGCTCCGCCTAATTAATTATGAAAATTTTAAATCTGCTCAAATTCAAATTTGAAATTTGAAATCTCATTGAAACTTTCCTAATTGGCGTTGGACAAAATTGGAAACTTTCAATTTTGAAATTTGAAATTCAAATTGGGGAGATGGCAAGAAGGGACCGGTGATTGGTGGAGGGGATGGTGGTGGGAAAAGGGGGAGGCCGGCGGTTAAGGTGGAGGCCGGCGGGATGAAGGGATGGTGGGGGGGGGGGGGTCTTGAAGGTATGGTGAGATTGAGCTTGGGTGGGTGCGGTTAGGAGATGGTGGTTGATGGTGGGGAATGATCGGCGGTGGGTGTGGGTAGAAGGAAAAGAAAGAAGGGAGATAAACCAAGAGCCACCGGTGGTGACTGTTGGGTACGACGGGTGGCCTCTCCTAGGCTCCACCAAACTCACAACTCTCTCTCTCAAGCTCTCACAAAAGCTTCAAGAAGACAAATGCAGGAAAATTTCTCCATATCATTCATTAACCATCAAAAGTACAATATGAAGGCTATATATAGCCTAATACAATGACATAAAATAAAAGGACTCAAATGCCCCCAAGGGGCTACAAGACTCAATCCATCAAGCAAGGGTAAAAAGGAAAATGCAGAAATAAATATACATCAAAATAAAAGACAATACTAAAATCAGAAATACATCGGGTAAATCGTGGCCGTAGATCTATGGCCACGTCGACAGTAGACTTTCCAACTGATGTCCCCATCATTCTCCCGGGGTGAGAGAAAACTCGACTCCGAGTAAGAATCTCTCTCGTAAAGCTCCAAAGCATCTGGGTCTATCCGATGCAGCTCCTCGTGGTCTATCCACGTGTCCTCCGATTCAGGTTTTCCTCTCCACCTGATCAAGTACCTTCTCCTTCCACCTTCCTTTGTAGAGATAATGTCATCACTCAAAACTGTGTCCCCTTTATCAGCCATGGGTTGTTTGGGAATGGTAGGAAGGGGGGCAAATTTGGGTTTTCCAATGGTGGAGTTATATCAGGCTGTTGCAAAAAGGGGTTGGGTGGATTGAAATCAGGGCCTTCGTAAGCAACTAGATCCTCAATGCTAAAAGTCGGGTTGATGTTGAAATCCTCGGGGAGGTCTACCACATATGCATTGTCATTAATTTTCCTTAATATTTTGAAGGGCCCAGCACTCTTGGCGTGTAGCTTCTTAACGGCTCCTTGTGGGAACCGTTCCGGACGGATCCGCACCATCACGGAGTCACCCACTTTAAAAATTTTAAATTGTCGTTTTAAATCAGCATATAACTTGTAATCTTTGTTGCTCTTTTCAATATTTTGTGCAATTTCCTTATGCAGTTCATGCAGATGGGATGCAAATGCAGACGCTGACTCAGAAATCCTATACCTAGAACTCATAGTGATCAGATCTAAAGGCTGTCTAGGTTTAAACCCGTATACAATCTCAGAAGGACTTAGACCCGTGGTTCGGTTGACAGAATTATTGTATGCAAACTCAGCAGTGGGTATGATAGTGTCCCAGTCTCTAATATGATCCCCAACCAAAGAACGCAACAGGTTTCCCAAACTTCTGTTAACTACCTCTGTCTGACAATTCGTCTGTGGGTGAAAGGCAATAGAAAATTGTAGCTTAGTACCCATCTTCATCCACAGGATTTTCCAGAAGTAACTAGTGAACTTTACATCTCGATCCGATACAATGATTTTGGGTAAACCATGCAAGCGGACGACCTCATTAAAATAAAGCTTGGCGATGTGAGAGGCATCAGATGTTTTGGAACAGGGGAGGAAATGAGCCATTTTGGAAAATCGATCTACAACTATGCATATGGCATCATTCCTTCGTAGTGTCTTTGGCAGGCCTAAAATAAAATCCATATTGACGTCCTGCCATGGACAACTAGGCACTGGTAACGAAGTGTAAAGCCCAGTGTTCTGTTTACGTTGCTTGGCCAATTGACATGTGTGACACCTAGCAACCATTCTACCAACATCTCTCTTAAGGCTCGGCCAAAAAAAAAAAAAAAGGTACTCAACGGCCTCAATTGTCTTATCTCTCCCAAAGTGTCCAGCGAGGCCCCCGGCGTGTAGTTCCCACACAAGGAATTCCCTAAGAGAGGTGCGAGGTATACAAAGCTTTTGGGCTTTGAAAAGGTAACCATCATCCAAAAGGAAATCGTCCACGAGGCGGGTGCTGCCCGTGGACAGGGAAGAGTAAATCTCTTTGAAGTCTGGGCATTCAAGATAATCCATCCTCATCTGATCAAAACCCACGACTTCTGCTCTCAACTCAAGAGTAGTCATCATCCGACGGCTGAGAGCGTCAGCAGCCTTATTCTCGACCCCTGCCTTGTGCCTAAGAGTGTAAGTGTACTCCTGAAGAAATTCTACCCAGCGGCCATGTCGGGCATTTAGTTTCTTTTGAGAATTAATGTATCTTAAAGCTTTGTGATCAGAAAAGATGACGAACTCTTGCGGGAGCAAGTAATGCCGCCAGTAGCGAAGGGATTGGACCACGGCGTAGAATTCTTTGTCATAAGTGGAGTAATGCTGCCTAATTTCATTCAGCTTCTCGCTGAAATATGCTACAGGGTGACCCTCCTGAGAGAGGACTCCTCCAATTCCGACCCCCGAAGCATCGCAGGTCACTTCGAAGACTTTAGAGAAGTCAGGAAGTCTCATCACAGGGGCTTCCACCATTCGTTTCTTAATCTCATCGAATGCTCTGGTGGCAGCCGGGGTCCAAAGAAAATCACCCTTTTTTAGACAATCAATGATAGGGGACACTATGGTGCTGAAATTTCGGATGAATCTCCTATAGAAGGTAGCTAATCCGTGGAAGCTGCGAACTTCCCGGATGTTCTGAGGAACGAGCCAGTCAACTATGGCTCTAATCTTCTCGAGGTTGGCAGAAACCCCTTGAGCTGACACGATAAAGCCAAGAAAGATGATTTGGCTTACGAGGAAAGTACATTTCTTAGGGTTGGCATAAAACTGCTCTTTCCTCAAGACATTACAAACTTGCCTAAGGTGGTCAAGATGCTGTTCAACAGAATGGCTATAGATAAGTATGTCATCAAAGTAGACGACAACAAACTTACCCAAAAAGGGGCGCAACACCTTAGTCATAACCCTCATAAAAGTGCTAGGGGCATTACTTAATCCAAAGGGCATGATAACCACTAATAAAGGCAATCTTTCGTTTTGAAAGCCGTTTTCCACTCATCCCCGGGTCAGATCCGGATCTGGTGGTATCCACTCTTCAGGTCTATATTTGAAAACAATATGGCACCCGGCATCAAATCTAACATGTCATCTAATCTCGAGATTGGGAAACGGTACTTTACAGTGATCTTGTTAATAGCACGGCTATCAACACACATCCGTCAAGTTCCATCCTTCTTAGGGGTAAGAAGGGATGGTACCGCACAGGGACTAAGACTCTCTTTAATAAAACCCGCCTGCAGTAACTCCTCTACCTGCTTCTTGAGCTCAGCGTGCTCAGTAGGATTCATGCGATAATGGGGCAGGTTTGGGAGTGAGGCTCCAGGAACTAAGTCTATGGCATTCTGAATATCCCTAAGTGGAGGTAATCTATCTGGGAGGTCATCAGGGAAAATATCAGCAAACTGCTCTAAAATAGGTCGAACTTCATCAGGGATAGGCATATCAGATTCAGTCGGAATCTCACGACCAACAAGAGCATAAAGAGGAGCGCTGAGGGCGACTTCAGAATCTAAAACCCTAGCAGTAACCAAGTTCAAACCCCTCTTGGGGTTATTCGGGGAGGGTTTGGTGTCATCCGTACCCCGAGGCTGCGATGGTAAAAGCTTGATCTTTTTACCCGCATGCTCGAACACGCAGGTGTTCGAGCGCCCATAGATGTGGACATCATTATAAAAAATCAAGGTCGACCTAAAAGAATCTGCCCAACATCCATAATCAGAATATTGCACCAAACATTCTCCTTGTAAGAGGCAAAAGAGATAGGCACGAGACTTCGTTCCTTCACTTCCAAGGCAATAGAATTGACCCACGCTACCTTATACGGGCTGGGGTGAGGAACGGGAGCAAGTCCTAACTTGGATACCATGCTGGAAGACACAGCATTGATACAACTCCCGCTATCCACGATGACCTTGCAGTTCTTATCATTGATCTTTGTGTAGGTATGAAAAATGGTGGTCCTACGCCAGTCATCAGTGGGGGTGGGCTGGGATAGAGCACATCTCACCACACAGATGGGAGAGGTATCCAATTTCTGAAGGCAATGGAGGACGGTGGTGTCTTCGTCATCCTCAAAGAATTCACCTTCATCCTCGACTTAATGGATCTGATCACCCTCGGGTTCAGGATCGTCTTCAATAATTTCCTCGATGATAGAAATCTTGTAAGGACTGGAGCATTGAGAGGCGATATGCCCATACCCCTGGCATCGAAAGCACTTGGTTCCAGGGTTGGACCGAGTTGTATCTGGGGTGGGTGGTTTGGTTCTAACATCAAATCGGGGAGCAGGAGGGTCGGTGGGTGGTCGGCTGGTGCTTCTAGATGGAGGTCGTGTAGTAGGAGTGTGAGGGGTGGAGCTACCAGAAGGTCTATACGAGTGCCTAACGTCGTGGGACCGGTTCGGGTGCTGAGACCGACTTTCTTCAAGGTCAAGAACAATACTGTATGAATTCTCTAAGGTAGTAACGTTCCGGGCAAACAGTTCATTGCGAAGATCCTCTCGCAACCCAGTACAGAATATGGACAGAATCTGTGCGGGGGTAGCAGCGGTCTCCCCTTTGCATCTAATCAAGTAATCATCAAAGGATGCGATGTAATCCTTGACGGGTTTGCCACCCTGGGTCAGCCTATTCCACTTGTCTAATAGTCTGGGGAAATAGGACGGAGGTACGTACTTGTGTTTCAATTCCCGCTTCATAGTGAGCCAATCAGTAATGGGATACTCATTGCGGGCTTCCCTAAGGCTTTCTAAATTTGACCAGAATTGTCCCGCCCTACCTGTGAGTTTCATCTCAGCAAAACTAAACTTCCTCGCGTCAGAAATATTGTACCACTTGAAGAAACTATCCATACCTTTGACCCAGTCCAGGAAGATCTGGGGATCTAGCGTGCCATCAAAGGTAGGAGCATCCACTTTGATATTTTTCATGAGTGGCACATCAGGGTCGTGAGGATGGTTATGTCCATATTGGGGAGCACGATGATGGGCACGAGGAGGTCCCTCATCGTGGTAGACGTCATCCCCATACATGGATGGAGTCTCGAAGGGTGTAGGGAATCGGGTTTTCCCTAGCTCGCTCTAATGTGTCGAACCTCTCAGTGGTGTTCCTACGAAGCTCCGCTAGGTCAGCCTTGATTTTCCTTCAACTCTGGCTCATGGTTGTTATCTGTTCTACCAAGAGGTCTAAAGTCCTCCCTATTTGTTCCAGGTCCATTCCTACACACAATGGGAGACTTGGGAGGGGTTCTAGAAGGAAGACAGCAGCTAATTACTAAGGAAACACACTTAAGTTGATGAAATAAGGTGCAGGAAACACAGGGACAACAGGCTACACATATGGATTAAGTTCCTATGCAAATATTGAAGTGGGTAAGTGACTAGACAGCACTTATGCACCTAAACGATGAACTTACAGCTCACTAAATGTTGCAGGAAATTCTGGACAGCAAGCATGAAATAGATTTTAACATGAATCTAACAATGTTATGTATGCAGAAACTCGAACAAAAGTTAGGTAACACCCTAGGAAGTATTCTAGAAAGAAAATCCTAGCCTAACCATGCTTTGATACCAGATAATGTAGGACAACATGCATGAATCGGAAACTTGCACAAAATTTGTTAAGAGCAATTTCAGATTTCGTTATACGTGATTAAAACAATAAAGTAAAACTAATAAACGGTTACTTCCGTTTAGGCAAAACTACACAAGGTGCTAAACGAATTCAAAACACGTAGGAAAATAAAGCATTGTATACAGAGTAGTTTCCAACTTAACCTTTGTTTAATAAGAAGATCCAAAAGCAACGAGGTAACAATTCCTACGAATACTAGTGGATGACGATAAGTAGACACAATCTCTTACTTGTACAATTTCTCACGAAGAAAATAGAATTTGAAAGTAATGAGTCAGTGAAGAAGATCACCTTCTCGGAGAAACGACGTGGATCACTATACCTTTTCGTTACTTCTTCTTCCCTCGCCTTGATCACAATGAATAGAAAATGGTAGATGGCCTTCTCTTTGATTCCAACAATGTTTGGAGTCAAGTTGAAGAAGGCAAGTTGAGAAGATCCATTCACTCTTAGCCTACGTATGCAAAACCGGACTCAAGCTCCGGATCGATCATCCATAGACACTTAACAAGGAGAGATACCTCGAGAGGGAAGGAAGAGAGAGAGGGAGTGGACGGTGGGGAGAAGGTGGCCGGCGGGTTGTAAGGGGAGGGAGGCGGCTAGGGTTAGGAGGAAGCTAGGTTAGGTGGAATAGAAATTGTTTTAAATTCCAAATATGAAATTATTCTCAGATTTAAGTAAAAATGGAGGGAAATTAAATGAATTTGAAATTCAAATAGCATGACATTAAGTCCCTTAATGAAGCACTTAAGGAGGTGGGCCCACTAAGGGGGGCCGGCGGCATGTAGAGAGGAATTAGGGTTGAGGGGAAGAGGAGTTATGCGTTTTCTAATCCGCTCCGCCTAATTAATTATGAAAATTTCAAATCCGCTCAAATTCAAATTTGAAATTTGAAATCTCATTGAAACTTTCCTAATTTGGCGTTGGACAAAATTGGAAATTTCCAATTTTTAATTTTCAAATTCAAAATTGGGGGAGATGGCAAGAAGGGACCGGTGATTGGTGGAGGGTATGGTGGTGGGAAAAGGGGGAGGCCGGCGGTTATGGTGGAGGCCGGCGGGATGAAGGGATGGTGAGGGGGTTGGGGGTCTTGAGGGTATGGTGAGATTGAGCTTGGGTGGGTGCGGTTAGAAGATGGTGGTTGATGGTGGGGAATGATCGGCGGTAGGTGTGTGCAGAAGGAAAAGAAAGAAGGGAGATAAACCAAGAGCAACCGGTGGTGACTGTTGGGTACGACGGGTGGCCTCTCCTAGGCTCCACCAAACTCACAACTCTCTCTCTCTCAAGCTCTCACAAAAGCTTGAAGAAGACAAATGCAGGAAAATTTCTTCATATCATTCATTAACCATCAAAAGTACAATATGAAGGATATATATAGCCTAATACAATGACATAAAATAAAAGGACTCAAATGCCCTCAAGGGGCTACAAGACTCAATCCCTCAAGCAAGGGTAAAAAGGGAAAATGCAGAAATAAAAATACATCAAAATAAAAGACAATACTAAAATCAGAAATACATCGGGTAAATCGTGGCCGTAGATCTACGGCCACATCGACGGTAGACTTTCCAACTGATGTCCCCATCACCTTCTCTAGCTCTATATAATTTATTGGATATCTAAGTAAGAAGCATCCTTTGGAAAAGCCTATAACATTATAAATTAGACAATATTAAGCTCATATAATTATTTTTGAACATATGCTAAAGGTAATACCTGAATGTTTTATTGCATTTATTCGTGGCCCATCACTATCATCTTTTTAGTTTCATCTCAAGATACTCCTGATTTTCTTTTTAAATACTAATGTGAGTCCACAGAGTTTGTTAATGAATATGACTCTTACATTGCTCACTTGTGAGTTTTATTTTAATTTCTAGGTGGCACCTTGGTACACATCATCTTTAAAGCCTTGAGCACTTCTAATGTTGCATTGACATATTCAGTCATAATTTGCAATAATTCAAGTACCCACTCCAGTTTCAAGCTCCACAAAATTTTTTTCTCTTAGTTTTGGAATCAGATGCAACATTTGTTTTGATGGACCCATTATCCCTAAACATAACAAATATCATTTTAAAAAAAACATGTGACTTACAGATATGAAGAGTAGAGGTAATAACAAAAAAGATAAAAACAATACAGATGTGAAATTGAATGAACACAATAACATTTATAGCAATATATTATACAAGAAATCATTCTTATCAAAGCAAATATACAATGCTTTTACCACTAAAATATAAGAGAAGAGGGTCATCCACAAAAAAAAAAAAAGTTACTAATAACCATCATTATGCATGCCATTCCATATTGGATGTGCAATTTCATCTATTTTATCTAACCAGTCTCATGAGGCATCTACAATCATTTGAACTCTTCTATAGTGACTTTTCCTTGCTCATTTATCCTTTGAGAGAATGAAATCATCACCTTTTGTGATTATCTAATTATACAATACGCAACAACTAAGAACAATACCAACTTGACTTTGTAAAAGAAAGAAAGGTGCACACTTTATGATGGTAAAATGGCTCTTTAATGAAGTAAAGGATCGTTATGCATAATGAGTGTCAAAGATTAAAAGTTCCTTACAATTTACTGGTCAAATAGAACTAAACTCCTTCAAGTGGTATCTTATTGCACAATATGAAGCCATACAATCTTTTCAGGTGGAGTAGCCACCATCAACTACATAATATTTACTTGCGATGATGACTTTAATTTTCTTTATTGTGAAGTATCATATATAATTATTGAAGCCAAAATGAGAGTTAGCCATTGTACCTTTTGGAACATGTATATCCTTCGGCCTTTCAAATGCATTTTTAAGGACGGTTGCATTATAGTTGAACCTTCTCAACCAATGTGAACATGTGAATCTCAAATCAAAGTCAACTAATGCCAACACATTTTGTGTTGGGTATGATTTTTTTCCTCTAAATGTGGATTCATTCTCCTTAGGTTCCCTAATTTTGATGTGTGTTCCATCTATAGTGCCAACACAATCCTATTTTTTGTATAAAGTATATTAAAAAGACCACTACAATATATGGAACATTCATCACATGTGAATGGATTATACTTAGAAAAAAGGCATGAACCTATTATTCAATTGAATCTTACATGGAGTTTGGGGAAGTTGAGGCTTAATAAATTCATGGCATAATTCCCTTGCAACATATAATGCAGCTCTAAAATATCTACTAACAATTTCTCCAGAGCATTGAAAATTAAATCAAATGACTCAGACTCTCTCCTCATTCGTACAATGTCAATACAATCAGAATCACATTCATTATATAACCTAGAAAGGTATGTTTGACATTGTATATTCCATTTAGAATTATATATTTTTTTCTTTCTCTGCCTGCCTCATATAGTTCCACTTTTATAATTCTCAATGCAGCAGCAATCTCTGCTTGAACAATGGAATGATTTTGATTTTCATCTAGTCCTTCAAGATCCCAATACTCATCCAAATTGGATCATCGATCTTCATTATCTTGCAATCGTTCATTCAACTTTGTAGCTACCAACATTAAACTCTAAGTTAGTCAACGATTAAAAAGGCGGAAGAGGCGTACGCACTAAGGCGCGACTTAAGGCGAGGCGAAGCATTTGCGCGTTGAGGCTTACGCCTCGTTGGATTCGGCGGAGCGTGCGCTTATTTCACACGGGGCGTAGGCTTCGGTTCATAACGCCTCGAAGCGAAATGAGGCACCGCTTCGATTTGTAAGTATATAGACCGAGGCACCGAGCGGTGAGAGTCGTATAAGAGTCGAGTATTAGGGTAACATACTTTCTTCTGCTTCGGGTGAGAACTGAAAGGCGAACTCCGCCAACTTGGACGACCACAGTTCGGTCAAGTTCGACCATAGCTGGAGGCGATCGAAGGTAAAGATTTATTTCTTCTTCTTCTCTTGCTTCCCATAATCTTCCCGTCATTTGCTTCATGTCTCGCTTCTTCTTCTCCAGCTTCTTGTAATCGAAGGTTTTTTTTTCACGGCTAGGTAACGATCTTTCTTCCCGTTATTTGCTTCATGTCTCGCTTCATCAGATTGTACATGCTCGGTACCGCTCAGTACATGCTCGGTACTGCTCAGTACATGCTCGGTACCGACCAAGTACATGCTCGGTACTTAGCGGTATATGCTCGGTGCACAAGCGGTGCACGCTCGGTGCACGAGCGGTGAACGCTCGATACCGAGCGGTGCACACTTGGTACCCGAGCGGTATTGAGCATATACAAGCATAATTTCAAAATTACTCTTATAATATAATTTTGTTTCGGGGGCGTTGCCCCCGGAAACCCTCGCAGGGGCGCTGCCCCTTGACCCCGCGACCTGACCGGGCAGGTCAAACCTTGCCAGGGGGTAGCGAGTTAGAGGATGACTTTGACATTAATTATGAAGATTCTTCTGAAGACAATCAAAGTGATGATGAGCCTGCTTTGGGTCTTGATCCCAAGGGGATTTTTTATTTTTAAGTGAGTTTATTTTAAATCTTGTATTCCACTAATATTATCTTAAAACAAATCTTCAAATTAATAGTTGATATAATATTATGTTATTTTTTTATTATTTATAATTTTAAATTAATTTATTTTAATCGTTTTGAGGCTTACGCCTCAATCCGCCTCGAGGCTTACGCCTCGCCTCGCTTAGAAAAAACGTCTCGATTTCCGATTTCGCCTTTTAAAATCTTGAAGTTAGTATGTAGCTTTAACACAATCATCAACCAAAATTAACACTAGTTTAAACTAATAAGGGAGCCAATTCAGCACATAGGATAAATAAATAAACAAACTACAAATACAGTGGAGATGAAAACAACCAGTTCTGATTCTTCTTTAATTCCACTTATAAATATAGTGAACAAAATGGTTAAATACCAAAATTTACCCTCTTATCGATGATTCAGATGGCATCAAAATTGTCTTTGGACAATATAACAAATAAGAATGAAATCATAAAAAGACCATGGCATTTGATTCCATGAAAAAGTATTTCACCATCAACTTCTTATACTGGAAAGAATTTCACCTCTGATAGATATCTTGATTGGAAAGCTTCCTAGTTCATCTAAATATCTGTTTCAACCAATGGTGACCTAATTCACTGCATTAAATGTACTAGAAGAAATTGGCAGAAGTGCACAATTTCACCATTGATTAACATTCTAGCAGCTAGAGCTGTTAACATTCAACTAGGTTCTAATTATTTCATAAGCAGGAGGTGATAGCGAGGAGAGCTTAATCGTAACTCGGTCTCACTTGGAAAAGTTCCTTTAGTAATGATTAGAAGATCTTTTTTTTTTTCAAAAAAGAAACTGCATTAAAATAAAGTCAAAAAGTATACAATGAGTACCAACTAGGAAGAGGCATAAAAAAGAAGCCATACTCAACAAAACAGAACAAGAGAAATCTAGACCAAGCTAAAATAACACAAACATGCAAAGACACCTTAACTGGATTCATCCCCGCTGCCCTCCTTCTGCTTCCTTGGTTGATCAGTAATTGGCCCCAGGAGTTGAAGTTCCTTAGCAAAACGAGTCATAGAGACTCTATCTTTCCTTGGGACAGAAAGCCTTCGATGAAAGAGGTAATCCTCAGTGGAGAACTTGAATGGAATGTTGGATAATTCACCATCCCTAGATGAAGCAACTTATTTAGCTGATTCACTAACTTTTCCATTTGAAACTTGTAAGGGAGGGGAAGTTGCCTTATGATCCCCAATACCAATATTGGAATTCTTCTTTTTTTGTCTCCTAGATTTTCTAGAAGTAACTAGACTCCAAGGCCCATAGCTTTCAGGATTTTGCCTTTCATTCTCACATTGTAGGATAGAAGAAAGAGAATGCTCAATTTCCAAAAGAGGAAGATGGAGGGCTGATAGGATTGAGGATGAAGGATTTAGGTCAAGATTCACCAACGAAGGGCAACTATTAGTGTTATAGGGTCATCAGAAGAAGGGTTGCTGCTATCCTTGCACAAAACAGATTTATCCCGCACATCATTAGATCTACTTTGAGGTTGTTGCAAGGGCTGCTTGGAAGCATGAGGTACATTGGGACAGTGACTTATGTTGTGCCCAACAAGACCACAATGGAAGCAAAGGTTGGAAATCCCCTCATATTAGGCCCTTTGAAAAAACTTGCCATGAAGCCTAGAGATCCAAACTTTGTGTGGAAACTTGGCACCAAGATCCATTCTCAAGTAAACACGGGCAAAAGCATATCTCCCCCAAGGGCTGGTTTGAGCATCAACCCATAGAGGTTGTCCAAAAAAAGAAGCTATCCGAGCAAGGTTGGTGTTGTCCCATTACAAAAGAGGTAAGTAAAGCAGACAAATTCACAGAGGAGAAAGAAAACCCACCATAGATTGGGGAGAGAAGGAAGAAGTCTAACAATCCAAACCAACGACAAATCCACCAACAACTCACAATACCCCCATAAGGATAGCATCACGAACCTTGGCAGATTCAAAGAGGCAAATGAAAGTGTCCGGAGAAATGGAGAAAAGTTGAAAATCTCCAAACAAAGACCACTTTCGCTTCAATTTGTTGCTTAGCACAGAAAAAAGGCAGTCTTCTTCCGATAAGCTTGCCCACAAGCCCTCTTTGGAGCCTAGCTAAGTTGGCATTGACGGACTCCATATTTAAAGTGACAGAAACACCATCCTCTGACATAACTGCCGCCTTAGATACATCATCAATTTTGATAACTTTCATCTTATTCCATACATTGGGGAGCTCTGGGCCAGGATTAGCATTAAATGGATGCTTGGAGGGCTGTTGAAGAGGAACAGTTTGGTCATTCCAAGTAGCAGTTTTTGAAGAGGCATTTGAGCAAACACAAGAAGTGCAGTTAACAAATTTTCATATATCCTGAATGGTTGCAATATTGGGATTTACACACCTGCAACCAAACACATAAACAGCAGGAGAATGCAAAGAGGCATTAACATTCCTACATTCTTGTGCAATTACATCTTCACAATTGCTCAAATCTAAAGCCAGATCAACAGCAGGTTTGACAATGGTAGGAGAGAACCAAATCAGCAGCTTTCATAAAAGCAGCCTCGTGAGCCTGAATGGAGCGGACCAAACCAACGTCATTCTCCCCAGCCTGCTTAAACTCAAAAAGGGAGAGGTCAAGGGAATTCCAACCAGCTAAAGCCAGATGCGATGATGTAAGCAAAAATGTAGGGAGACCCCAATTTTTGCAAGCAAATTACAAGAGACTTTTAAAGAGAATAAGAACATACATGAAATACTCAAAAATATGACAAATTACAACTTTATATTATAAAAAATGAGTCTTACAAACTTATATAAAAACAAATACCTAAAAATGCATTTTCTTGAGAAGAAAGATACAGGTGGCGTCGAATTTGCGGAGAGAAGAAGGAGATAAGAAGACGAGACGAAAGGGAGGACAAGCTCGCAAGCTTTCCTAAGAAGGAAGAAGAAGAACGGAACAAGTTTGCAAGCTTTTCCAAAGAAGAAAAACCCTCAGGTTTTTTGCTCCAAAAATCTCTCCATAAACTCTCTCTTGCTTACAAAACATCTAATATATATAGGGAAAGTACGGCAATCAAAATAGACCATAAAACACCGCCAAATAAACCAATCAGGTAAGGGAAATGAAAGGTCATAAATCATTTCAGAAAAGCACCCGAAAAAAATCACACTAAAAGCCGGGTAAAGCAGCCACGGGACAGGCAGCTAGGGGAGAAACCAAAGGGGCAGCACAGGAAATCGGAACCAGCATCCAGGGGAGCTGGAACTAGCCAGGGGAATCGGAACATACAACCAGGCAGGGAAAACCGAAGAGACACAGGGAAGGGGAAATGAACAAGCAACAAAAAGGGGAACCAAAGGGCCATTTAGAGGGGGGGAATGAACCCAATTAATTACAAATTATGAGCTGAAAAAGTAGTAGCTTTAGCATTAATGAGCTGAATTTAGAAGCTCATCAAAAATTAAAACCCAAAATATTTTGACCCCCCCTTTGCCTATATTCTCTGTTTAAAATTGCGCAATGAGAGGCGCGCATTTGCGCAATTCCTCCCAAAAACGCCTCATAACTTACGCAATTCTGGGCTTTCAAGAGGCGTACGCCTCACTGGGGCTGAGGCGCGCCTCAGAGGCGCAATTGCGCAACTCCTTGTGAGGCGTACGCCTCTCTGGGTAGGGTCCACTCACTTAAAATGAGCTCTTTTTCTCTCCTTTCACCCGTATCCTTCAGCACACCCGACATTTCTCCCTCCCGCACGCTCCAGGTCGCGACTCCGAGTTCCCGCACGCCGCCGGCCTTGCTTCCCGCCGCTCCTCCCGCCGGCGCCGCCTCTCTCCGGCGATGTGGAAACTTCCGGCCACCCTCTAGGAGTACTCCACATTGGATTTTAGGTATTTTTATTAAGTTTAGGGATATATTTTGCAAGTTTAAGAGAAACTAGGGTTTATTTTTTTTTTTATTTTTTTTAGTGTATTTGATTTTTTGCTCCTCCCTTAATTTTTCATTTACGCAATTCTGTGTTCGTGAGGCTTACGCCTCAGACCGCCTCGAGGCTTACGCCTCGTCTCACGGACGAAAACCGCCTCGAGGCGCAGTTACGCAATTTTAAACCTTGCCTATATTAATTCTCCTCCGGTTGAAAAAACTCATCTCTTGATGATGCTTGAGTTTGCTCTGAAGGCATCACATCTAGCTCTTGAATTTAGGCATCGCACTTCTTCAAGATCTCATCTCGTTCTTGCTTAAACTGTTCTTGCAGACGCTTCTTTTCCTTCACATAAATTTTCGTACACGTGCATTTTCATTTGAAGCTTATATAGTTCATTCTATAGGGGATCTGTTGAACTTCCTTTCGTCGGAATCCATCTGTCCATAGGAATATTTTCTTTGAGATCTTCTGACTAATTTTCATCCACCACAGGATCACTGTTTTATCTTTTTTCATTTTTTTAAACACCTAAAAAGACACGAAAAAACCTAGGAAGACACAAACCTAGGCTCTGATACCAAATTGATGCAAGTAAAAATATAGGGAGACCCCAATTTTTGCAAGCAAATTATAAGAGACTTTCTAGGAGAATAAGAACATACACGAAATACTCAAAATACGACAAATTATAACTTTTATATTATAAAAAATGACTCTTACAAACTTATATACAAATAAACACCTAAAATTGTGTTTCTTTGAGAAAAAAGATACAGGTGGCGTCGAACTTGCGTAGAGAAGGAGATAAGAAGCCGAGACGAAATGGAGGACAAGCTCGCAAGCTTTCCTAAGAAGGAAGAAGAAGAACGGAACAAGCTCGCAAGCTTTTCCAAAGAAGAAAAAACCCTTAAGTTTTTTGCTCCAAAAATCTCTCTATAAACTCTCTCTTGCTTACAAAGCATCTAACATATATAGGGGAGGTAGGGCAGCCAAAACAAACCATAAAACACCTCAAAATAAACCAATCAGGTTAGGGACATGAAAGGCTAGAAATCATTCCAGAACGGTACTCGAAAAAAATCACATGGAAAGCCGGGTAAAGCAGCCACGGGACAAGAAGCCAGGGGAGAAACCGAAGGGGCAGTACAAGAAATCGGAACTAGCAGCCAGGGGAGGGAACCAGTTAGGGGAACCGGAACAGACAACTAGGCAGGGAAAACCGAAGAGACACAGGGAAGGGGAAAGGAACATACAACAAAAAGGGGAACCAAAGGGCCATTTAGAGAGGGGGGAATGAACCCAATTAATTGCAAATTATGAGCTGAAAAAGTAGTAGCTTTAGCATTAATGAGCTGAATTTAGAAGCTCAACAAAAATTAAAACCTAAAATATTTTGACCCCCTCCCCCTTTGCCTATATCATGCGAGCTGAATGAAGATACAGACAAATAGTTCGGGGTTACAAGCATTTCAATCGGACCCCAATGAAGAGTCGCGATCATCATCAGCAGTGACGATGCTCTGCTCGGGTTCGTCAGAAGAAACCTTGGCATCCATCAAAGCTTGTTCACAAATATTTGAATCCTTACCTTCCAAAAATTTCCATTCCATGATGCTTTCCTACCACCACTCCCCTTGCCGGAGTGGGAGAGGAACGGTGGGCACTCTTCCTCACCATACTTCAATCAAGAAAAGAGAAGGCATCGTGGATCTTCTTTCCGAGTAATGATTAGAAGATCTAGATCACTATTCAAGGTCAATTTATATGGATCAATAAGAATCAATCAAATCAAGTTTATCCACGAGATTACCCCAAGGAGAGGTGTACAAATTCTCTTTTTGCACCATTATTGATGGATGGTGGTGTTTAGCTAGTGTTGCCCGGTGTTGGCGGTTAGATTTGCCTATTTCCATGTTAAAGGGGGATGTGTACTTGCTCGAGCCAGGTGTAGCTAGCTGCAACTGTATGGGCTTGTGCCCAGGCTAGGTGTAACCTGATTGCACTTTCTTTGGCTTCCTTTGGGCCAAATTTGATCTTGGGGCCCTGGTTGTTTGAAAAGGGATATACCATGGTTCTTCCCAAGCCTTCTGAGGCGTTATTAGGCAAGCTAGGCTTTTTTGACTTACAATTGACCTGGAGACCTACTTTTTCTCTCTTCAATATCATTCTTTGCCCTGTTTGATCTCTAAATCTTTTTCTTAATTATGCATTATTTCTCTTTTAACATTCGTTTAATTGCATATTATAAATTTATGTTAAATCTTTTATTATAATATTTATATTTCATTCATTCATTTTTTTCTAAGATGGGAATTGTTGATATTGAAATTTTAATTATTTTTATTTTTTGAAATTTCCTTATCACCTAAGTTTTTATTTAACCCTAGAAATTTACAGAAATTAATTGTATTAAGTGTCAAACTATTAATAATAATCACCTTCTTAAAACAGTCGATTGAGGCATGATAAGTGGATAGCTTATTCATGCTGAAGATTACATCAAAATCACAAAGTTGAGGATAATTAAATCTATGAGTAATACATTGTCTCCAATTTTCACTATCAAATGTCTTCATTACCCACCGCTACTTGTCCGGGTGGTGAAGAGCCGGCTGGGCAAAGCCCATGTCCCTGGTTCGAATCCCTTGACAAGCAATGAAAGCCTTAAGTGCTGGCCTGTGTAAATTGGTGTGGATTGCACGCTAGGTCGACCGGGGTTTATACTGGCTTAAGGACAGTGCGTCCTCGTCACAAAAAAAAAAAGTCTTCATTACCTGAGTAGCCACAAATGGAAAACCTCCAGGTGTAGATAACTAAAAGGTGCTCTAATAATTCAGGCACGATACTCAAGCACAATGCGAAAGAAGCTAATATAAAAAAACGAGTAGATACAATATTTATTAGTACTCTAGCTAGAAGATAATTAATTAATAAAGTACCTTCAGCAACTGAATTTTAACCTTGTGCCTCCTTCCAAATCAATGCAAGCATCATAGAATTTTCAAATTTGTTAATGCTGAGGCTTTTAAGGTTGCTTTTGCTTCTCTCCAGCTCTCCTCTTGTAGTACAATATCTTTAAATATGAACTGGTTGATTGAGATTATAACAACGACAAATAATTATTTGACGTTGATCAGCTTTATGGCTTGTCTCATTACTCTAAAGCCTTTCACACTTGAACTGGCAAACATCCTTTTCTACTTAGAGTTGTCTTTGAACTTATTGTTATTTCTTTGATGCTTCAACCGTTTATTGAAGCTAGGTGATACTTTCTTTTTCTCTTTCATCTTTTTTGGCTTTTGAGCCTTCAACTTCTCATAGTGGAGTGCCTTACCAACCATAACAGAAAAGGTTGTTAGTTCATGCCTTGCTAGAACCTCTAGGATTTCCCAATTCATTTCTTAGTCAAATGTCTAGTCTAATGATCTTCATTTCCTACAATCCCTAGTGCAAACCTAGTTGGACAGTTAAATTCAACTATATATTGTGCCACTATTTTGTCTCTTTGCTGAATGGAAGTAAACTCATCCCTACTTTGTCTTCTCACTTTAGGTGGAAAATATTTTTCAAAAGAAGTACCACCACGAAATTTTTCTGAAGTAATAGTTGTTACCTCTACTCCAAAAAGCCTTGCACCTAGAGGTCCACAACACATTAACATCACTCACAAGTATGAAAGCTGCAAAACCACCTTTTGATGCTCGGAAACTCTTAGAGCCTCAAATTCTTCTTGATCTATCAGACCCAATTCTCACCCACTAAAGGATTTTGTTTTCCCATAAAAGCTAATGCCTCACCCATAGGATATCCATACTTCCGTCTGCATCCGTTGTTATAAATCAATTAAAAAATCTTTGATTCTATTGTTGATGGTTCAAAGGCTGTGCCAGAAGATCTTTTGGAGTTCCTACATGAATTGCGTCACTCATCAATAATACTGTTAATCTATTAAAACTCTTTAGTGTCAATACTTAAACTCTAATATTGTGAAAATTACTATGCTCCAATGAAATTGGCCAGATTTACATGCATATCCATTAAATCCATATGTATTAACAACAAACGAAATAAAAATAAAAGTGTTAAAATAATCAAGGGCAAAATCTTTCAATTGTTTGACCATAAGCTTTGTACAAGTTCAGCAATGATAATTGTTCATACAGAAACTTAAAAGTGAAACTATCTGACTTCAACCGTAAGTTAGCACTATGAGATCACCAACACAACATATAGTTGCGCTTTTGCAAAAGAGCAGTAAAATGCCAGCAAATATTCAATTATGAGTTTGCTTTTGCTGTCCTTTTGCAAAAACGCAGTAAAAGCATAACAAATATTCAATTATTTAATAAATATTAAATAATTGCTGTCCTTTTGCAAAAGGGTAGTAAAAGCCCATCAAATTCGGACGTTTCTCTCCGTCCGTTGTCCGCACAGAATAATTAGCCCTACTAATGACCTCACAGATAAGTAGTACTCAACCAGTTTGTAATATTTTAATATGAGTGAGTGCAAAAACTGCGACTTAGCCAGAAATCTTTTTATATGATCACAAAGTTAATTAGGCTATTACAATTTGTAAAAATACTGTTCTATAGATTCTAACTAAATAGGCTTTTTTATTAACAAATTTCATTCTCTACTAGATTAATAGTTTATATGGGGATCAAACAATTTTTTAGTCATCCATCCATTCAGTCATTCCTTCATTCTTCATTGGCATGCTGGCAAAGTGTTCTAACTTAAGAAGCATGACATGGGTACATAAGTCCATGAACTATTACACTCCCACATACCCACTCTATCAATTAGAGTTGTGTTTCCGCTTGCCAAAGCAGAAACATGTTCCCACCACGCATTAAGTTATAGGGAATCACTTCTTTAAGTATGATGAGTTTCTATCCTGACAAGTATTCACATATTAGTATTGATCTTAACATCTATGACAACCACATGTACGGGGTCAAACATTCCAACAGTATAATTTATTAACACAATCACACGCATTTGGATACTAGTACCTAGAAATGCATGTTTACAACCCACACATTATATTTAGGATGAGGATAATTTAATAGACACTTATTTAAATGATATGCAAAAAAACTCTAGAAGGTACATGAACATAGAGAGCATGTCGCGAGGATTCCAACATTATAAATTGCTAGGAAATTATTTTTCTTACATAAATTAATTTCCTTCTAATGTTTTGCTAATACATAAATTTTTATGAAGCATGAACACATTTACATGTCCTCTGCGTTAGTGTCGGACATGGACATGATTCTGACATGTCCAATATTGTGGTGGGTCCATTTAAGAGCAAAAATCACTTTGGATAAGTTGCGAAAATAGGGGATACACCCTGACACATACAAATATAGTAGCTCGGTAAAAAAATATAATTTATGTAAAAATATTAACTCGTTTAAATTTCGTCTTGTCCTTCTTTTCCTTCTATAATAGCGAGAGTGAGAGTCATTGAGAGATTTTTTATCACGTGCCTTAGCTCAGCAAATTGAGCGACTCTAATTGAAATGCTGCCTCACTTCAATACTGGACTTTGACTCTAACGGGCTTCAAGTGAGTCTTGTCTTTGACTTTGACGGACTCTAGCTTACTTGGAAGCACATAACTTTGATTTTGACTTAGACTTCGGTGGTCTTTGAGTGAGGTTTAGCTTCGACTTCAACTGGCTTTGATTTACTTGTGTGCGCACTACTTCAACTTTGATGTAGGACTTCGACTGCATACACTTACCATTGTGGCATGACTTTGAATGAGCGAGGCTTAGTTGCTTCAATTTCGACATTGGCTTCAAATCTCTTGAGTTTTTTTTTTTTTGTATTAATTCTTTAGATTTTTACTCTTTTACTATAAGATTGTGTTGAAGCAGTCATATACTAAATTCAAGGTTTTAACTATAGCAAAATTTTCTCAATTTTATGTTCTAATATATTTATGCTTTTTGTTAATATCATTTCTTCTTTTACTATAAGATTTTCTCATTTTTTGTGTTCTATCATTTGTTAAAGTATTTCTTTTATTATTAATTATGTTTGTTTTTCTTTTATCAATTTAAAGTTTTTTTTAATGATATTATTCTTCATCCTACTACAAGTTTAGTAAAAAATAGTATATATTTTTTATATTAATAATTTATAAAATGAAATAGTGTCTATGGCGTATTGTATTGCCGCGTCCGTATCTTTGTGTTTATGTTTCTGCTTCATAGATAAATGTTTAATAATTAAGAAATTGTATATATATCATTATTATAAATTTTATGTAAAATTAAAAAAAAAAAAATCCTCGTCTAAAGATGTAAAAGAGGACCCTTGCCTCATGACCATACAAGTGATTACTGTGTTGTAGCACTGACCACCTGTTTACTTATTAGCCTTGCCAATGGAGCACTCAAGCCATCCTTCCACCTATCTTTAGTTATCTCTTTTTCTTTCTCCCTCTCTCTCATTAATGGTTGTTGTCCAACTTGTTGTAATTGTTTGGCCATTAAGCTACACCAAACACCTGACTTCATTTGATGTCTTCTTTGTTGGCACGATGGAACCTTGAAATGATTTTATCTAATACTGTTTTTCAATCTCACATATTTTTATCTAATTCAAAATTAATAAGACAAGCATATAGATCAAGCAAAGAATGGATCGAAGCAAGAGACTCATATTGAATTTAAAATTTAAAATTATGGCTAAATATCTATTGATGTAGATGTTCTACACTTTCTTTACCTTCTAAAAAATCATAGCCTCCGGTAAAAATCCATTAAAAATTAGGATTACTTTTGGTTAAATCCTAAATTAAGTCTGCACAATAACCTTAGAAACCTGAACTTTAAACCTTTCAATGTGGATGGTCTCTTGGGAGACTATAAAAGCTCCTTGAAAGCAGGTCCACCCTCCTCGTTGCTACTTTTTTCAAGCATTTTTAGCATTAGACCTTGTGGTGTAGATGTTGTTCACATACATGATCAAAGTCATTTGCACGCATCTTTCTTATTCTTTAGGCCCTCGAAAAGTATTGTGTGGCAAATATTTGGCTCAAGAAAATCCTTATGCTCAAGTTCTGTCGGCACTCTGAGACTATTTTTGCCATGCAATTAATTTAGCATTTATATTTATTTGTTTGAACTTGGGCATTGCCTGATTAAGTAAGCCTCTTGCATCTTGTCTACATATATGAGGATAAGTTTAATTTCACTATTCCATGCTCTTTAAAGAAAAAAAATGAAAAGTCAATATTGAAGATTCAATTGATGAAATCTAAGTGAAACTTGATAAGATTCATCAATATTATTTATTTTGAAGAAGATAAATTGTTTTTTTAGAAGCAGGTCATGTAGCTAGGCTTGCTTGTTATTAAGATTAATTTGGAAAACTATCCGCACGTCAGGGACCATGTAATATAAGGGGGACCAAAGTTAGCCTAATATGCTCATGATTAAATTCATTTCTAACCCAAAATCTTTATGTTATAGGTGAGGGCCAATCATTTACTATTTCTCCATTAATATATATTTTTAAATAGTTGAAGCTGGACTTAATCATTTCTCTCGTATATGCCTTAATATCTGGCTCTATTCTGAGAACTTTTCACGCCATCACCCCTCAAGTATAATGCATTAAAAATTCACTCAGTATGTGATAATCACTCATTATGAACCTTATTTAACTGTAGTAGAAAGCATTAAAGACTCATGCGAGCCAAAAAATTTATGAACAATTCGATTATATTCAAGCCATCAGCTATATCACTTTTTGGAAAGTAATCAAAGGTGGGCTAAAGTTGGGCTTGATACACCGGTGGTCAAATTCAATTTATTTTTAATCTAAAAGGTTAAGCCTATGCGAGGGCCATCTATTTGATATTTTTATGCCAATGTATTTTCAACTATTCAATATAGGATTAAACCGATTCACTTGCATGCCTTAATACAACAAACTTTAATTAGTATTATTATCTATTAAGCATTGTTAAATGGTCTACCAATGCTGAAGTAGCCTAACCAAAGCTAACTCCAATTTTGTCTAAACCATTAGACAAAATATTGTAATGTATATCTTGAACTAAATTGCACTTTTGAAATAAAAGGTTCATAATAACCACGAGGCCATCATGTCACCGTTGCACAGTCAGTTGTTCATCAGTTGATGGTTTCCCAATATACATCTAGACAGTGCATTGTGAGCGAGTAATGCTGTACTCCCCACACACATCCACATATAAAATCTCAATTTCTTGATTCTTGTGCGTTGGTGATGTGGCTGGCTCATATAGAATAGAAAGCATTCCATACGTGCAAATGTGGTGTATGAGAATTGAAGAAATCCATTTTATGAGTGTATTTATTCGGTTAGTGAAACATTATCATCTAGCAATTTCGATAGCCCAAGATCAAAGCCCCCATATATGAACTGTGTTTGTGTAATAGTTTAGTAATCCACAACAGCCGTATGATTGCATTTGAGACTGCTAGAAGAGAATGCAAGCATCTAAAAAATAGAAGCTAATTTTTTAAGCTAATACAAAATGTACAAACAAAAGTACATAGCTATCTTGAATTATAGACATTTTAGACAATCATTAATGTATTCTATCAGTGCACTCATTTGAGATTTTTTTTTAAATATTCAGAATCTTTGCACGAACATGTATTAAGGAAGATGAATTGAGAGTGTTTGTACATATCTGGACTTCATATTCAGGATCCATGATTTTTTAACTTCTAGTATTGGTTTGAGCAATTCTTTTGGTGTTCCCTATTGGAAGCTTGTCAAGCTAGCTTTGGTTATGATTTGAGATGTTTTGCTTTATTTGTTTTGTGATTTTGAATTTATTGATGTATGGCGTTGCCTATCAAATTTTCTCCTTAATGTCAATTGCGGCTATTTTTCCTTTGATTATTGTTGATTTTTTTTATTCATTCTTGATTAGGCTGCAAAGCTTATCGCTAATTTGCTTATAATGGGCTCTGGAATTTTAGGAAGGGCTGTCTTACAAGCATATCGTAAAGCACTTGAAAGTGAGTTGCTTATCGTCACTTTCTTTGACTGCTCTTCATTTTGATTCAATCTCTTAGATTTTACTGTTTCTTTGGTTATGTAATTAGTTAACTATTGAAAATAAATAAATGGATAAATAAACATTATCCTTTGAAATAGTGTGATAAAATTCTAGTCCGTGCACCTTTAATGTTCTTAACTTTGGAATGATGTGATATAATTTACAGTAAATCGTCTCATTCTTATTTCTGCGTGCAGCTTATCTTTTTTTTCTTTTTCCCTGCGAAGCATGGGTTTTGTTGTCCATCAAATTAGTTTTTATGTTTGGTTTACACGCAGCTCTGAGAACTTTGTATGGGATTTGAGTCTGGTGGAAAATATTAAGTGATCCTTACGTGAGAAAGGATTTGCTGACACCGAAACAATTGGGATAAAAAGGGACTAAAACCTTTTTAATATTAGACAACTAAAAGAACCTATAAACAACCCTCTGCCAACTGATTAGAGGCTTTTATCGATCAAGAAGAGGATTATCTTGAAATTGATAGGTGTTTGAGAACTGTTCCAAAGCAAACTTACTGTGTTGGTCTGATTCTCAGTGCATGTTTCAAGCCAAATGGTCTGCAAGCTTTCAGGATAAAAGAAACTGCACAAGGAAAAATCCGAGCAATCCTGATGTAGAAGGCTTTGTGGATTAAAAAATATGATAGTTTAGTGCTTTGGCTTTGATTTACCACTGCCTAGCTCCTTCCGTGACTTTCCCACTTGATTGCAAAGGCTGCCTTCAATTCCAGCCTACAGAAGAATCCACCCAATATTTGCTGGAACTTTTCCAGCCATCGGAAACTTTATATCTGCACTTAATATTAAGCAACAAGTCTGCTGTTCTCGTTGTTCCTGCTATTGGTTGATGGTGATTGATGCATTCATACGGCTGGATCACGATTTGAGCCACCCAGCCGCTGCGAGGACCTTGAAGAACTGGAATTCTACCATGGCCACTTATCCCAGAGGACCTCTTACTTTAGAAAATTGCAACTCGTCTCTTTGGACAGTTGCCAGAGCTGGTTCCTTCTAGAATAAATTTTGGCCGACTATTGAACTCAATTATGACCACCGATCCTAGGAATGAATCTTCCTGCTGCTGTTTTGGATTTCCTGCTGCAAGAATTGATAGACAACCAATTGAAATTGTGACGAGAGGGCTAATATATTTGAGGATAAGGTATAGAAGCTCTAGCGATCGATTGTGGTGAAGTCTTACACTTCACTATTATCATCTTCTTCCCTCCTCACCTCTCCAAATATGGGGATTCACCGCAAAATTAGGAACTCAATACCCCAAACTTCAGGGAGCTTGAAATAACCTATGTTTATAGGCAAGTGATCCTTATTAATGCCTAGAATCTTTTATTACAAAGTTTTCTTTTGAAGAAAAATAAAGACAAAAAAGTTCCTCAAAAAAATATTTAAGACAAAGTCCTAACAAGTCCTTCCTAACACTATGTCATTTGCAAGTGTTTGATCAATAGTTCAAGAATTTGGAAAAGATAGATGCTATTTTGTTTGTTGTATTAGAAGAGTAAAGTAGAAGAAATGCATGAATTTTATAATTTTAAGTGGTTTGAAGTAAAATAAATATGTTGTTTTTAAGAATTTAAAATATCCCAAAAATCTTCCTAATTCGTTCACATTCACGTCACAAAGCCCATTCAAGCAACTTTGTGATTTCGTTCCTGTCTTCTCTGTTTCTATCCTTGCTGCTTCCATCGCCCATGATCGTGTTTGTAGTTTCTTGAATTTATTTTGCAACCAACAAATAACTTTAAGTATTCAAAATATATTATATTTAATTTGAATATAATATTTTTTTTTTCTGATGCTTCACTGAAAAGTTGTGTTTAGTTTTGATTTCAGCTGTTCCTATATCAGTATGAATTTGAATTGTTATAAGCTCACAAAACATTCTTTATTTGCATCTTTTTTTATGATTGTTTATATGAACTTTAAGAATTGATCTAATTGTAATTGCTTCCCTGCTCAAATTCTATAACAGTAGTTTGGTAGCATTTGAACCATTAGTTTTGCCTCACTTTATGAAAATTTATAACATTTTATGATCTCTAAACATTGATATTCATGTTTCCTGGCCTTATGCCTTAAGACTCTTCATCTTTGCCTTGGTCTTCATAGATGCCAATAAAACTGGAGTTGCCCAAGAAACACTACAAAATATCCGTAGAGCAGGTAGAACCATGACCGAGCAAGAAGCCCGGCAAATCTTAGGACTTCATGAAAATGCGTCATGGGAGGAAGTATTACAGGTTTTACCTTCTTTCCTTGCTCGCTTCGTTTTAATCGAATGGAAAAAAAAATGGTTATACACACACACAAACACCAAATTTTTTATTAGGATATGTCTCAAAATCATTTGATTTGTTTTGTAGTTGATTAAATATAAATTTTGATTGATTTCTCATATTTTACACTCATCTCAAAATCATTATTGAGATTCATCCTGATCAAATTTTGGCCACAATATCATAAACTAAAATTTTCCTAATTGAATTTGGTGTTATGAAGATGTATTGACTAAAAATTTGTTTAGGATGAGTATCAAAATCATTGAATTTACTTTTATTTTGATTGCACTCATCTCAAAGTAAATTTAATAGCTTTGAGATTCACGTTGATCAAAATTTGTTTGGGATATTCATAGCTATATATTTTTTAAATTTAATTATGTGTTCTGAATATTAACCAAATTTGATTATGATGTCTTAAAACTGTTCGATTTATTTTTAGATTGATGAAATATAGTTTGTTGATTGATTAGTCGTATATTTCATTCATCTTAAAATAACTTTAACAGTTTTGAAGTTCATCCTAATTAAAATTAAGCTTACTCAGAATTTTCTTAGTTAGTTGTTCTGGAGATAAATGATATTGAATTCCTGTGTGTTTTTTTATTTCCTCAGAAGTACGATACTCTGTTTGAGAGAAATGGGAAGATGGGGAGCTTCTATCTTCAGTCAAAAATTCATAGAGCCAAGGAATGTTTAGAGACTGTATATCAGAAGAATGGTGAAGGTACTCAAGGAACAGGTTGAATGAAATGTAGTTTTCATCATTTTTTAAATTGAAAAAAAAAAAACAAAATATGAGAAGAAGTAGCTTTTAGATTAATATAATTCATAATTAGGCATTTTAAATAGCCGGCTCATTTTGTAACATGGAATAATCGTTTCCTGGATTTCAAATCATCTGCTGCTACTTTGGATTAGGGAAATCTTAATTTCACTGTGTATGAAACGAAACTGCAATCTTTTGTAATATTTAGCTGGTTTGATGTATCATGTTTTTTTGGTAACCAAAGAATGCAGAATTTGGAAGTGCTCTGTTTCAGAATTTTTTTAAAATCTGAATTAGGGGTGCTAAAATCTGACTCGATTTGAAATTTGATCCAAACTTGACCCAAAAAATTTTGGGTTCGGATCAACCCATTTAATATATGAGTCGGGTTTGAGTTTGAGATTTTGACCCGTTTCTTAATTGGGTTAGGTTTCAGGTTGACATGACAACCCGAAAGCAACCCGTATTTGACCCGCCTGGCGTCCGCCTAGGTTGTCCGACAAACCTGCATTGCCTCAAACTTGAGCAATGCGGCCATCATGTGATCAAACCCGTGCCTCAAACCCGTGTAGGTGACGCGGTCAGCAGCCACGCCTTAGGCCCTCAGCGGCAGCGGCTTAGGCGTTGGCTCCGCCAGCCTGTGCTCAAACTCGCTCTCACGGGATGTGTTCAAAGCCTCAAACCTGCTACCCACCCCATCCTGTGATCGAACCACTTAAATGCCCTACACCCCGACGTTTGTCGTCTGTCTATGTTGTTTAGGTCGCAACCGATTAGCCCTAGAGCTATCTCGATGTCGTGTGCACTATTTCGGCGATTTCACACATTTTACAAACGGGTTGCGGGTTGGGTCGGGTCAATTTGGTAACCTTTGTGGGTCATGTTTGGGTTGAAAATCTTGACTTGTTTGTAAAACCTAGTCGGGTTTGAGTTGACCCGTTTAGACTTGAATCAACTCGGGTTCGACCTGAACTTGACCTGTCAACCCTTTTGACACCCATAATCTGAACGCGCATATATCAGATCATGGCTTATTCTTTATGAGTTTATGATAATTTCATTATGGTAAATTTAAATTTTTTTTTTCTTTCAACGGCTAGTTTTAAGGTTCAAATAAACACTACCGGTTGAGAAAAATAAAAAGTTGCATTAAATAGTGGATAGGCAGCCTAAAATCTATTTAACAATCTTGACATATTATTGTTGCTGTAGTTTTAAGGTTCAAATAGTAGCTTGATGCTAAATGAGCAAATCCAGCCATTTTTGTTAATAATATCATCTGAGTTGGTTGTTTCTAAAGAGATGCAGTAAGCTACTTACTACTTAGTAGTGAAAGTTAGATAAAATTGAGTGAGTTTTATTCATTATTATGTGTTTAATATTTGATGCAAATATCTTATACAATAATTTTTTTGCGGGTTTCTTTAATATTTAATTCAAATATTTTGTCATTAGGCTTATTATTTTAACGACGACAACAACAACATCAAGCATTTATCCCACTCCGTGGGGTCAGCTACATGAATCATTTTTCTCCATTGTGTCATATTAAAAGTCAAATTCTCGTTTAAATCTAATATAGAAAGATCATTTCTAATATTTTATAATCAAGTGTTTTTAGGTCTGTCTCTATCTTTCTTAACATAAGTCAAATATAATACCTTTACTTTCCTAACCGAGTCATCGAAAGGTCGTCATTTTATGTGATCAAATCATCTAAAGCGACTCTCTAATCTTATCTTCTACTGGAGCTACTCCAACCTTTTTCATGAATATGCTCATTTCATATCCTATCTCTAAGAGTAAAGCCACTCATCCACCTGAGCATCCTTAGCTCTGCCACACTTAAGTTAGTATTATATTTCTCTTTTAATGGCTAACATTCGGCACCAAAAAGCATTGCAAGCCTCATTGCCATCTTACAGAATTTTTCCTTAAGTTTGAGTGGTACTTTTTATTACATAACAAGCCCGATGCATTCCTCCACTTCAACCATCCAACTTGAACTTTGCTGATAATATCCCATCTATTTCACCATCACTCTGAACAATATATCCAAGATTTCTAAAACATGTACTCTTATTAATGACTTCATCGCCCAAAGTCACAATCCTCTCACTAGGTCTATTACTATTAAAATTACACTATATATATTTTGTTTTAGATCTACTCAAGCGAAAACCTTTAGACTCTAAGGTTAACCAGTTAACCTCCATAATTCAAGTTTACCTTCAACTCCCTCTCTAGTCTTATCAACGAGAAGAATATCATCATCAAAAAGCATACACCAAGGTACATCCTCTTGCAAATGTCTAGTGAGAACATCCATGACTAAAGCAAAAAGATATGGGCTTAAGGCTGATCCTTGATGTAACCCAACCGAAATAGGGAAATACTTGGTCAATCCACCTTGTGTTTGAACACAAGTAATAGCTCCTGCATACATATCTTTAATGATTTGAATATAAGCATTATTGACTCCTTTCTTTTCAAGAACTCTGCATACATATCTAAAACATGCAAGATAGCAACAAATAATATTAGCTGAATTATCAGAACTATCGTAGTGTAAGGTTTGTGTTAATCTACATTTAAGACCATCCAAGGGGGTTGTTATTTGAACTTGAATGGCATGATTTCTTCCATTCATATAGGTGTGAGCGAAATCATTCATAGTACTTAGCTCTCCACCAAAAATAAGCATCGATCATGAGTTTTCTACACTCATCCTAAAATTTAATCATGTTGGGTAGAAAATATATACTACTGTTATTGCAACACTAATCAAATGAATATTATAAATATAATATGTTAAATTTTGAAGGAGATATTATTTTCAAATTATTTATATTTTAGTAATCTCTTGTGCTTATAAAATTGATAAAAAAATGTAAAAAAATTAAATAAATAAATAAAACATTAATGAGGGTTAAACAATCTAACCTAAACCATAAAAAACTGATTGCATGTTAAAGAAAATTACAATCTCTTGTCATTAGTCAGAAATATATTAATAAACTACACCAATATATTCATTGTATGAATTTTTTATTAGAGTTAAAACAGTAATAAATAAATGATAGTATTATTCATAAGAAATAAAAATAAAAAAATAAAATTTGCCCAAAATTTATAGACCATATAGTTCATGTAAGTCAAGTGAGATAAAGTTAAATTTACTTTGAATAAAGTTGAATTAATATGTTGAACGCGCACAATGTTTAGTATTAATTAATTAATTTCAAATAAATTATATTCAAATATAATGAAATTAATTTTAATTTTGGGCCTTAAAAATTGAGCAGCCATAAAAAAAAATTAAATTTATTTTAATTTTGAATGTGCATAAAGTTGAGTACTAATTACTTAATTTGTTAATTTTAAATAAGTCATATTCAAATATAATGAAATTAATTGTAACTTTGGGACAAAAAAATGAGCTACAATAAAACACATTTATAATTATTTCATTCTTTAATCATTAAAATTTTAATAACCATGAAACGAATTTAGAATTTAAATTATAATTACAAGCCTTTGTGGGTTCCAAAAATCCGGCCCCGGCCTCCCGCAATACTTTTATTCGGGGGAGTTTTAATGGAACTAAGTTCTGGAGTAATTTTTGAAAGGCATCATGTATTTGTAGATAAGTCACTACCCAAAAATTTTGGTTTCCTATAGGCGTAAGCCCCTATAGTTAATTACCCCTCCCAAAACGAGAGAGAACTTTCGATTAAGGCTAGTCATCAATCATATATGTAGAAAGTATGTGTTATTTAGCATACATTAGCAGCATGGGTGTGGTATTTGGATGTGTGATATTTAAAATTGAGAATTTTATCATCTTACAATTAAAGCGGATGGTGGGGGAATAGATGAACCCGATCAAGATTTCATGGTTTCGTTGTCCCAGGCCATTATGGTCCCTAGTATACTTAGTTAGATGAGGTAGTTGACTCAACCTGATGGAAGGATCCTTGTCGGCAACCATGGGTTGCGTCGTCCAAGGGTACCTTATAGACTTGGTGGGTGTTTGTCTAAGGGGACAAATTTGAATCCACCTTAGCTAATAGAAGGATTTGTGCCCGATCGATCATATCATATTGATTCATATCACAAGAATTTGATGCCACTAAGGAACATATTGGTTATGGCCATAACCGTTATCTTGTAGTGCTATTTGATGGCAAAACCACTCGGTTCAGAGGGTCCCATGTCATAATTGTTTATCATATGGTGTCATTTAGAGGCAAAATCGTCAGTCAGAAGACATGTACCACATCCTTACTAGCAGAAGATTATTTTGAGAATGGAACTTAGTGATATTTTCGACTAGGCATTAGCTTTATATGAGCTGAAATAAATTTCAATTTGTCCACCCCAACAAATTGTTGCAGATGGTGGATGGATTTTGCTTTAAGTGCTTTGATGGTTGAATTTAAATTTTAAATATTTGAATTTTGATGATTTTTGAATTTTCGTGGGTATTTTGGTGGAGCTTTGAATGTTGGAATAACCCCTCCAATTGATATCTACATTCAACACGACCATCATCAGAGTATTTATGGGTCATTTTCATTTATGGATTGAACCTTGTCGGCTTTGTCAAGTTATCGATAGAGGATAAGGCTTATTGCTGGCTTTGTGGTTTTGTTAATGAATTTTTTTTGTTGGAGGCCTTGAAGGCCTTATATGAATAAATAAAATATATATTCTGATCGACACCTTAATAATTTTTGCCTTATCAACTCCTATTTACCCACATAGAAGGATTGGGCTCAAAATATATTTATTTTTTGATCTGTGTAATATCCCTAGACGCGTGTGTATCCAAAATATACTTGTCGGGGCCCATACTATATATTAATAAATATTAATAGTAATTATATTAAATATTAATAATATCATTAACATAAATCTAATATATATTACATATATGAGAGAGTTGTAGGTGTCGGTCAAGAGAGAGGGACGGGTCGAGCGGCTTAAGGAGTTCAAGTAAGGAGGAGGGATCACAGTCAAATGGAGGAAGCTCTCTCTCTCTCTCTCTCTCTCTCTCTCTCCCCTCTCCTCTCCTCTCCTCTCTTGATTGTAAGAGTTGGATATAAGTGGAAAAATTAGGGTTAGACTGGTTGGAGTTTGGCCAATTAACTGGAGATAGGGTTAGGGCAGTAGGAAGGTTGATCGGCTCTGGCGAAGGGAAGTGATGAGGTTAGCTTGATTCAATGAAGGTGAGGTCGACTAGGTTTGGCAGAGCAGTGGAGGTCGCATATGGGGCAGAGGTTGGATCAAGCTGTTGAGTTCGGTAGGGTACAAGTATCGTGAGTGAAGGTGTCATCTTTGGCTTGGAGGAAGATGTAATGGAAGAGAAGGGCGACGGTTGATGGATAAGCCAGAGCAGAGAGGAGAAAGGGTGGCTTGGATGAGTTTAGGAAGAAGAGGTGGAGGTTGGGAGTTCTCAGCATGTGTTGTGATTTCGCATGTGGGGAGAAAAGGAGCGGAGGGGGAGTTGGAGTTCGAGTGTTCTGCGAGAAGCTTGCGGAAGGGAGATAAATTGGGAGCTTTACATGTGCTTTTATCAATGTTAACCAAATTCACTGGATCGAGGCGAGCATGATGAAGCGATTGAATTCGATGTTTTTTGCACTGGGAGTAGGGTATGGGGTATTATAGATGCAACTGTATTTGACAAGGTCTGAGCTATTGCAAATCTGATTTTATAGATTATGATTTTGATGATAACAAACACTCTTGTTTCTCTATGACTACCTTACCTACTGACATTTTAGGTCCACAAGATCAGACAACAATTAGAACAAGCTCAATATTCGGTAGACTAGGTCTGAGTCAGTTTATACCTTTTTCCTTTCTTGAGTCTATTGTAATTGGTGTGGCTTCTGATGCTAGGTAATCTTACACACACACACACACCTTGGAAGAATTTTTGACTGTTCCCTAGAGTTTACTGTTTTTGGTAACATCATCCGGGATGATATTTATATCGGCCTGAACAATCGGTTTAAAAATAGAAACCCTAATTAGGAAATCCTGGTTAAGGCAGTCGTCATTAAGCACATCGTCCTGGACGATTTTATATCGGCCAGGACAATAGGCTTAAAATAGAAAGAATCAGCTGCCAGATTTATTTAGGAATTACTTATTTTTGGACATCATCAAGGGCATCATTTTGGATGATCCAATATAATTTTACCTAAATTAATCTGGTATTTAAGGAAAGAAATTAAGACTTGATTGCACGATCAAATCATCTTGGATGATCGCAGGATCGTCCTGGACGATATGGGACGATACGCTGGATGATATGAACAAATTTCTTCTAATTGTCTCAGATCGTCCTGGCTAATTAGGCTTATTTTGCATTGATCGTATAGGACGATATTAGTATCATCCTGGATGATAATGTCATCAAGTTGCAATTAATGAGCTCATTTTGAGTTCTTCTATTTAAGCTTTATCAAGACACTTTGTAAGTGTCTTTGGCAGCCATTGTAGCTTCGTTCTTTTGGGGGAAACTTGAAGAGAGAGCTTGAAAGAGAGAGAAGAAAGGGTGGAGTTTGAGAGAGGGAGAAGATTCTTGGAGGGGGACTCAAGGGAGTGTGGAGGGGAATTCCATACGGTTGCTCCGGCAAGCTTGGACCTTAGTACTATCGGATTCAAGGCTTATCTTGAGGAAAGTTCACGAAAGAAGAAGATCTCTTTGGTGTCAAAGGACGTGGCTACTCCGCCGCACCGAGGAAGGTGGAAGTGATTTTGTAAGGGCTTCTCTGCCTAGCTGTGGGGGCTAAAGGAGAGACACTTAGTTTAATGCAATACTCGGAGGGTGCCTCCGAGGAGTGGACGTAGGTCAAGGTTTGACCAAACCACTATAAATCTGGTGTGTTCTTTCCTTTATTATTTATACATTTAATTTTCGCATTGTGTTTTCTTTGTGATGAATTTTAGATTTGGTTTTTATTACGAAAGTTTTTTTAAAATACCAATTCACCTCTCTCTTAATTTACCATGGGCTAGTTTATAAGGGCATAACATCCCTAACGAACTTTCAAGTGGTATTAGAGCGAGATTTATAAAAATAAGTTTTTGAAAACTTTTGAATTTTGATATATGGCTAATTTTTCTAATCGTAATGTTGCGGAAGGTTATTCAATCACCAGACCACCTTTATTTGAAAATATTACTTTTGATTTTTGAAAAATTTGCATGTCTACTTTCTTACAATCAATTGAATGTGGCAAATGATTTTAACTAGTTATTCTTTACCGTCACGTATTTTAGATGGAATTAAACTGATATTCCTTTTAATCAATGGAATAGGGAAGAACAAATCAATGCTCAATTGAATGCAAAATCTTTAAACTATTTTTTATATGCTTTAAATTCTGAAGATTGTATGTTAGTTTTCACGTGCACTACTGGTAAGAAAATTTGGGATAAATTACACATCATATACGAAGGCACTAGTGAAATCAAGCAATCCAAGTTGAATATTTTAATGCATGATTATAAATTTTTTTGCATGAAATCTTATGAGACGATCTTAGACATGTATACTAGGTTTATTCAAATTGTTACATCATTACATGCTTAAGGAAAGGAGTTTTCAAACTTTGAAAAAGTCAAAAAAATCTTCGTTGTCTACTTGATAAGTTCGATGCCAAAGTTATTGCTATTTGTGAATCAAAAAATTTGAATGAGTATTCTATTGATAATTTGATTGGCCCACGCATTGCCTACGAACAAAGTTTGGGTCAAAGACTTTTGGATGCAGGTGAAACGATAATACTAAATGCTGAAGATATGGAGAAAAATGGCTTAGTTGGTAACGAAAGCGATGACTTATCAAGCAAATTGGAAAGCTCACTAAAACATAGCATCAACAAAAGTGGAATAAAGGTAAAAAAAGTAGGAATGTTAAGATTTCTTCTAATATTATTTGCTTTGGATGTAGGAAATCTAGACATATGAAAAATCAGTGCCATAATTTGAGAACTCGTCCTGGAAGAGAAAAGGCTAAAGCTAAACAAATTATAGAAAGGACAAGTAATGTAAAGCAAAAAAACTCCTGGGCAGACCTACCTTTTGAATCATCAGACCAAGAGCAAGATATTGTTTAAATTATTTTGTGTGCTTTATTTTTTTGTGTTTGCATATTTTGTTCATTTTTTATGTTTTTATTATTATTTTTTTTCATTCATTATTTCTTTTCTTTTCTTTTTCTTCTTCGTTAAATTTTTAATTTTGTTTTTACTTTTTTTAAATAGTATTTTATATTTTAAAAAAAAAATAAAAATGAAAAATATATCTCCTATTTTTTTTTTTAAATTCTTATATAAGTTATGGCTGACTTCACTAAAAATAGTTAAAGGAAAAAAACTCATGATTTTGACTCTCAATCTCTATTTCCTAAAAGAAGTTATTCTACTTTTGATTTAAAATCTTTATCATATTTTAAATTAAATTTTGAAACTGAATTTTTGCATCTCCCTATATTTTATCTATCGCATAGAAATCTTTTGCAAGTTGTTGAATCTACCTCATAATTTTCCTAATCAAGTAGTTCATTGTGTCAATAGAATGAGTTTACTTTTATTTTTAAAATTTCATAAATGTAGCATATTAAAAAAAAGTCCAATGACGCCAAATAAAAAAAAAGGGTGGCCAATGACGCCAAATCAAAAGACGCGTAATGATGCCAAATTGAGAAAGTTGCACAAAGTGTATCAAAATAAAAAGGTGTGCAATGTGTGCCAAAAAAACTGTCAAGAGACAAAATGAGCCCACAAAGAGTATGCTTATTTTTTCTGTATTACTTAAAGCTTAAGAAAATCCCTTGATATTTTTTATACTTGATTTTGAAAATCATGATTCTTGATTCACCAATTTTGGTATTAATCTTCTATTAGATATGTTTTATGAAATGAGTTTTGAAAAATCAGTATTTCTTTTTATAATTTATTCCTTGATTTAGATTTTGGATTAAAAAGTTTTTTATCCTTGAAAAAGAACTTGAGCTTGGATTAATAATTTCTTAATTTCTTACCTTTATTGGATTATGTGATGTCAATTCATTCCTTACTAAGTTTTTTATAAAATTAAGGCATAACTTTTTCTATTTTAAGTTTTTTCGTGCCCCTTCTCTTTTGGATAATATCAAAGGGGAGAACGTACTGTTGTATTTGTTTCATATTATTGTGTTTATATCTTTTTTTTTTCTTCTTTCAAAAATTAAAAAATAACAAATTTTTTTATTTACCCTATTTTTAAAGTTTTATTTAAGTAAGGGGGAGATTAGGCGAAAATATTTTCTTTTTGTAAATTCAACTAGTAATGTTTGTCATCACCAAAAAGAGAGAGATTGTTGCGAATCTAATTTGATGGATTATGATTTTGATGATAGCAAATAGTCTTGTTTCTCTACGACTACCTTGCCTACTGACATTTTAGGTCCACAAGATCAGACTGGAATTGGAACCAACTCAAGATTGGGTAGACTAGGTCTGAGTCAGTTTGTACCTTTTTTCCTTTCTTGAGTCTATTGTAATTGGTGTGGCTCATAATGCTAAGTAATCTAGCACACACACACCTTGGAAGAAATTTTGACTGTTCCCTAGAGTTTACTATTTTTGGTAACGTCATCCGGGATGATATTTATATCGGTCTAGATGATCGATTTAAAAATAGAAACCCTAATTAGGGCATCCTGGTTAAGACAGCCATCATTAAGCACATCGGCCTTGACGATTTTGTATCGGCCAGGACGATAGGCTTAGAATAGAAAGAATCAGTTGCTAGATTTATTTAGGAATTACTTATTTTTGGACATCATCCAGAGCATCGTTCTGGACGATCCAGCATAATTTTGCCTAAATTAATCTGGTATTTAAGGAAAGCAATTAAGACTTGATTGCACGATCAAATCTTCCTAGACTATCGCAGGATCATCCTGGACAATACGCTGGACGATATGGGACGATACGCTGGACGATATGAACAAATTTCTTCTGATCGTCTCAAATCGTCCCGGCTGATTAGGCTTATTTTGCACTGATTGTACATGACGATATTAGTATCATTCTGGATGATAATGTCGGCAAGTTGCAATTAATGAGCTCGTTTTGAGCTCTTCTATTTATGCTTTGTCAAGGCACTTTATACTTGTCTTTAACAGCCATTGTAGCTTCGTTCTTTTGGAGGAAACTTGAAGAGAGAGCTTGAAAGGGAGAGAGGAAATGATGGAGTTTGAGAAAGGAAAAAGATCCTTGGAGGGGGACTCAAGGGAGTGTGGAGGGGGATTCCAAATGGTTCCTCCGGTGAGCTTGCACCTTAGTACCGTCGGATTCAAGACTTATTTTAAGGGAAGTTCACGGAAGAAGAAGATCTCTTTGGTGTCAAAGGACCCGGCTACTCCGCCACACTGGGAAGGTTGAAGTGATTTTGTAAGGGCTTCTCCGCTTAGCTGTGGGGTCTAAAGGAGAGACACTTAGTTTAGTGCAATACTCGAAGGGTGCCTCCGAGGAGTGGATGTCGGTCAAGGTTTAACCGAACCACTATAAATCTGATGTGTTCTTTCCTTTATTATTTCTACATTTAATTTCCACATTGTATTTTCTTTGTGGTGAATTTTGGTTTGGCTTTTTTATTGTAAAAGATTTTTTAAAATACCAATTCAGCTCTCTCTTAATTAGCCTTGGGCTAGTTCATAAGGGCCTAACATCCTTAACAAACTTTCATGAGCATGAAATTGAGATGACCTGCTAGAGGTATGATTTAAAAATTTTGTTTTTTTATTTTTTTGGTTTTGTCTTCTTGAGTCACGTTTATTGTATGTTGATTAAACATGGAGATCTCTAAATATTTGCTCTAGATGTCACACTGAGGGTTCTATTTAGTGGATCTCCAAAAGCTTGTTTGGATGTCACGCTGAGATTTTATAGATCTCGAAGAGTCTATCTGTGTGTCTTTATAGATCTTTAGATGCTCTTGTAGTCAAAAAAATTGATCAACATGTTGGGTCTTATCAAGTAGAGACTCATATGCAAGTGATAGAGTACTTTATACTTAGGTACTTATAGTTTCACTTTGTAGATTATAGTATATATTATCTCCACTTTTTGTTCTTCTTTTGTCACTAATGTCACATTAATTTCTAGCATTTTATAAGTGCTTGCATCTTTCTTTACAGTAATCATATTTAAATGTAATATTTATGTTGTATATTGCTGATATCGCTCGAGATTCATCTGAATTTTACACATTCATTAGCTGGTGGGACTTTGTTGTCTCTTGTATTGATTGTATATTACTCAAATTATACTTTTTATTTATGGCACATTTAGTTTACAAGGGCTATTTCATTCTTCCATCCATTACCTGTATTTTGGCAAGAAATATTAAATATTTATTTGGGGATCTCGGCACGTGGCGTGATATTGACCCAAATAAATATTTAAAATGCCCCAAATCTTTAGGGACACTTGTAGATGTTATTTAGAGTGTTTCTTTTTGTATCTTTATCTTGGGTCATGAGATTTTGGTTCCTTTAGCCATGTACTTTATGTTATGGAAGTTGTTGAAAAATTACCTGATTTGTCTTTAAGGACTTGTCAGGTGATTTTTATACCTTATGCCCTATGCTTCTATCTTTAGCGGGCTTGATGAAGGAGTAAATGCTAGTGACCTAAAATCTTTTAGGTCTATATCAAGTGGGTAGCGAGGAGTTATCGATCCAGAACTTTATGAGTAACAGACTTTTTGATGATGAAATCCTTTTAATTCAGCCTTAGACTTTATGTAAGCTTTAGGATAATTTCTTCAGTCATTTTCTTTGGTTTTGGTAGACTTGTTGAGAAAAGATTCATTTTATCCTCACTTGATGCTTTATAAATTTGTTAAAGGATTTGCAGATTTTGAATTTAGTCGATGGTACCAAATGCATGTAGTATCATAATCCTTAACCAGTTGAGATACTTTAATCTGAGTCACTTGAGTTCATCAAATTGGGTGAGATAAGATTTGACATATCTTCATCCTCTTATTGCTGAAATAGGAGTTCTTCTACTGCGACCTTTCTTATGGTGTGTTGAGTATAAATGGAGCTACCAGTGGTTCTGCCGTATTTTGGCTTGTTGGATCTGACTTCTTACATCCATTCAGGCTTTAGATTTGAGCTATGAGAAATATACTTCTTAATACTAAATCTACTGAAATTAGTAGAATTGGAGTCCTTCTTTGTAGTTGAAGATTTGGAGTCTACAAGCATTTAGTAGTTCTTTATGATTTATCCTTCCCACTGGAACTTTGATTCTCCAATCAATTAGGAGAATTTGGTAGACTATGATCACTTCAACTTATCGAGTCAAATATGCCTTTATACTTCCTACAATCCCTTTGGTAGACTAGGACGAAGTAGGGGTTCTGCTACTTACACCTTTTTAATGGCGTGTTGAGTAGACGGAGCTGCCAGTGATCTGACCATACTTGTGTTTGTTGGATCCAACCTTTTACACCCACTCGAACCTTAAGCTTCAGGCTGTTGAAAGACTTCAATCTTTTTCGGCTCAATTTGTTGGAGTGCATAGTCACAACAAACTTTTCCCTAACTTTTAAATCTCGGTATGTTAAAGAAGGTGATTTCTCAAACTTTTGAAAGATTACCACCTATACTTTGAAAATGAATTCGTCGTATTCTTCAACGTGAAAGAATATTTGTATCTACAATTTTAAATATTTATTCGAAGATCTCAATACACAATGTGATGTCGACTCGAATAAATATTTAAAATGCCTCTCTCTAACTCGGATAATTTGGAATATAATAAATTTAAAATTATGAAATTCTAAATATTTATTTAGGAATTTCGGCGCATAGCACAATGTCAACAAAAATAAATATTTAAAATGCCCTTATCTTATATGGAGATATTAGATAGGTTTTGTATTTTGATATTTTGAATATTTATTCGAGAATTTTTCCACGCAGCACGTTGTTGGCCTAAATAAATATTAAAAATATTCCCAATCTTATTGAGGGATTTTTTAAATGTATTCTTATACATAAGAGAATTTAGAAATATAAATATAAGCATGCATTGACAAATATGCATATAACACTTTGATCAGTTAGTGTTATTGTAAAACCCTTAAAAAGCTGATTTTTTTTAGTGCAGTTCGTCTGTACGAACTGGATTTAGTACTGGACGAACTGAAGAAATTTGTGAAGAAATCTGTCATTTTTGTCTGTACGAACCTGGAGCGTCGGGACGATCCGTCTGTACGAAATTTGTCCAGAGAGCAAGTCGCCCGGGACAAATTTGGATTTCGTCTGTACGAAATTTGTCCAGAGAGCAAGTCGTCCGGACGCTATTTAATTTCGTCTGTACGAAATTTTGCCAGAGGGCAAATCGTCCCGGGACGAAAATTGGATCGTCCGGGACGATCAGTGTTGATAAATATCCGATTGAGATATTTTGGATTCATTTTGGAGAGAGAGAAAAGGCAAGAGAGAGAAAGAGAAGGAAGCAGGAGGAGAGAGAAAGCTGGTTTATGGAGGCCCGGTTAGCACTGTGTTCGCTCCCGAACGAAAGTGTTAGAAGATTGTTTGCTCGCTTGTAAGACCTCGAATCACTCATTTCTGTTTCTAGAGATTTTTTATTTTTGATCGTAGTTGTGCACTGTTTTATATTTCGTAGTCGAATTTTAGGGACATGATCTTTGTTATTGAGACAACTTTCATCGCACAACTTTTAGGACATGTTATGATAAAGAATATTGTACACGATTTGAGTATTTTCTACGTATGATTTTACCGTTGGAATTGGTTATACTGTCGATTAATTGAATAAAAAAATATCAGGATGTTATTTAAATGGATTCAGTGAAAACAATAGCCTTAGCCTGATATGATGTTGTGAACGTTCTGTGTGATATTGGAAATTTTAAGTGCTTTTGCAGATTTTGTGTGTGTGTAAACTCGGTTAGACTGTCGTTACTCTGCCGATTTTTCAGTCTAGATTGTCTGATTTTGTCTGAGACTCTAATAAGAATTGGAATCAGGAATATGAATCGGTGAATATTGATATGATGCTTTAGATATTGACTATTGTGAATTATATTGATTACTGGAATCACACAGGGATCGCTGTTGAACGTTTTGATTGGAGATTGAATTGACCTGATTACAGGATGGTGGGCCACGGGCTTTCCTTTAAACAGTTGATTTGCATATAATGGATATGGTAAGTCATAAAGGAGTTCTTATAGATATGCCGGACAGGGCGGCCGACGGGCAAACCTGAGCTAGTTACGACTTCTTTTCTATTTTGAAACAACGTCATGGATATCTAAACAACCAAGCAATATGATTTCTACACACAGCAACATAGCCAGTTGATATGTACTTTGTATACAGTATATATTGTTATGAATGCATGTTTTACTGTATTGACATACGGATTTACTTGGTTTTATTGATTTCTGCTTTAATTGATTTGATCCGGATTTACTGTATTGTACGATTTCATCGACTTTCATTGATTGAATCATTGAGCTATGGATACTAATTGATTATTGACCATTGATATGGATATGATGAGATATAGATATTGTATAGATTTCATTGATTGCTACGGATATGGATATAGATTTATTGGATATTGCTTATAGACTCATTGATACTATTGACTCTGCATTTGTAATTACTTGCTACATTTGAATTTATTGATCAGGAATAGATTGAGATTTAGTATTGCTTTTCCTATTGATTTTATTGACTAGATAGCATAGATTTGATTTGATTTCATTGATTGATTCGACACGACTGATTTGACAGATTGATTGATTTTCTTCTGTGTACGAATTTCTTTGAGATTGACATGTATTGATTGAGCTAGATTTATCGATTTGCCTGCTGCTGCATCTACTGGTTTCATTGACTATGGATTTTCGTATTGCATAGACTCATTGACCATTGACTGATATGGATTTGATTGACTGACATGCATATTGATAGCATCGCCGTGCTTTGATTTCAGTTATAGATATTAGGTGACCTGCTGGGCTTTGTAAAGCTCATTATATGTGGTTGACATTTTCAGGGCAAGGGAGCAGAAGATAGAGATTGATCCGGATCTACAGGTTTTAGTTCTTTTGATGATAGTGATTCTTTTGTACTCAGGACAGGATAGATTTCTGTACTTGTGGGTAGTGTAGTTCATGAGTATTGTATATGAACTTTTGAGATATGAATCGACTTGTTATTGATGTTTTTAATTTATAGACTTTTGTTTAGACGGTGATTAATTGGAGAATTGTAGATAACTCTGGTAAATGGCCGGTTAATTGACATTCTTTCCAAGTTAGATCTTGGGGCATGACAGTTATATTGGACATGAAATTTTCAAGCATAATATTTCTTTAAATATTGATCATTGATCGATTGCATAAGCCTCTGACCGTCCAGATCGATTAACTGATAAGCTCCTCCTTGAAAGAAATACCTTCTCGATGACAAAGGGGCCCTCTAAATTGAATACGAATTTTTTTTGGTGTGAGATGATTGGCATTCTCAATACCAGGACTAATTCCCATTCTTGAAATGCCCGAGGATGTACCAGCTGATCAAATGATTTCATCATTTTTCCTCGATAGATTTCTAGGTTTTGTTGAGCTTGTAACCTGACTTCATCATGTGCATCAAGCTTTTCTATTATTAATCGAGTATTTTTCTCATGCGTAAGCTCATTTTGGATAGCGGCTCGAAGAGATGGTAGTATAACTTCTAGCAGCAACACTGCTTCAACTCTGAGCACCAGCGAGTAAGGAGTGGCTTTGGTCTGTGTTTTATAGGTTGTGTGATACGCCCACAATGCCTCTTTCATTTTTTTTTGTCACTCTCTTTTGTTCTTGGTGAGAATATTCTTCAACAGTTTTAGGAGCGTCTTGTTAAAAGCCTCCGCCAAGCCATTTGCCCTTGGATTGTATATTGATGAGTATCACTAATCAATCTTGTGTCGATCGATAAACGTGTAGATTTTAGTACTCTTAAATACTGTGTCATTATCTGAGATCACGCGACATGGTACACCAAATTTGTAGATCATATTATGGGTGAAAAAAAATAATCATATGCTCAGATGTGACTTCTTTGAATGTAGCCACTTCTGTCCACTTAGAGAAACAGTAAGTTATTGTTAGTATGAAGAGTGTTCGGCCGACGATGGTGGATCTATCAATCTAATTATATCAGTTCCCCAGCATTCGAATGGTCAGGAGGCTAATGTTGGGTATAGTGGATTTGGCAGTTGATGTATAACATCACCATAGATTTAATACTCATGAAACCTCTTGGCATGGTCAATAAAATCCCTCAGCATTGTCGGCCAATAATAACCCATTCTCTTGATTTTAACAGCCATTTTGGGACCTGACTGATGTGTGCCACAAAGTCCTTCACGAACTTCTGCTATCACTCTATTAGTTTCCTTGGTCCCTAGGCATCTAAGTCACATTTGGTTAAAAGCCCGTCGATACAACATGTCATTGATAAACACATATCGTAATACTCTTTTTCGAATTTGTGAGGCTATAGATTTTTCTACCTGGAGTTTATTTTCTTTGAAGCGGTCAATGAATGACTACCTCCAATCATTCTCTACTTTAATATCTAAGCAATGCCACCATGATTTTGAAGCTTCATTATCTTTATGTCTCTTGGCTACATGATATCCTTCCAAATAATTTTCTATAATGATATAATGGAGAGGTTGAGAGTCAATCAGAATCATATCTCGCTAGCTTGAATCCAGTACTTCTCTTGCCTTTAGAAATTTTAACAGAATGGGCTCCAAGACTCTATGGGTGTAAACTCCAATGAATATAGGCTTCTTCTCAGTGGTATTCGTCAGTTCCTTGGCCAATTTAGTCTGGCAATCTGCTTTATTATTTTGACCTCAAGGAACTTGAGTTATTTTTACATTAGACTCCTATTTAAGAAGTTTGAGAGCTCACCGGTGGTAGTAGGACAATTCAAGTTTGCAAATCTTATAAATGCCCAGGACTTAATTTATTACAAATTGAGAATCGTCGAAGATTTAGAGATTTTAAATTCTGATATCGATTGCAATCTCCAATTCTACTATTAGAGCTTCATATTCGACTTCATTGTTGGTTCGAGATTCAGTTAAATTGAATGAAACTCTAATTATGACTACCTTAGGTGCTACGAAAATGAGACTAATGCCGACTAGGGCCCTTGCAAGATTTGGAGGTTGGCAGGTTTAATTAACGACACCCCATCAAAATATATTTCCCAAAATAGTTTTTTATTCTCTTCGACATGCATGATTTTCTCATCGGGTAAATCATCGATTAGTGGAGAGTCTGCTGAGATTGGATGTACAGTGAGGAAATCTGATAAATTAAGCTTGTCAATTTACCACCTTTTACAGCATGTATGTGATATCAATATGTAGAAATATTAATTCTCACCTGTCTAGGTGAACTGTCAACATTGGCCTTGTCATCAATAACTTCACCGGATCGATCTTTGATATCAGCATGATTTTGTGAGACAACATATAGTGGCGGAGTTCCTGAACTATGAAAATTAATGCTAGACAATGCTTCTCAATTGGAGAATATCACACATCTTCTCCGATCAATCTACGACGATGTAATAGAGTGCATTTTCCCCTCTTTATAGTGTTTGGCTAACAATGCTTCGAGATACTCTTTTAGTATCGTTGTATACAATATGAGAGGCTTCCTTGGAATTAGTGTTATAAGAATAGGTGGATTCAACAGATATCTTTTAATGCTATCGAATACTTCCTAGCATTTTGAAGTGGGCATTCTTTTTCTTTAACTTATAAAATGGCTGACACATTGCCGACAAATTTGATATGAATCATCGAATGAAAGCCAGTTTCCCTTATAATGAGCGGAGTTGATGTAGGTTCCTTGGTGGTGGTATCTCCATAATCACCTTGATCTTGTTAAGGTTAATTTCGATGCCTTGGTGACGAACGACGTACCCTAGAAATTTATCGGAAGAGACACTGAAGGTGCATTTAAGAAGGTTCATCTTCATATCAAACTTTATAATCCTCTTAAATATGATCCTCTAGTCATTCAAGTGATCCTTGTTATATATGATCTTAACAACTAGGTCGTCTACATAACACTCGACCTTCTAATGTATTAATTCATCAAAGATACGTGTCATTGCCCACTGGAAAGTGGCACCATCATTCTTCAAGCCAAAGGGTATGATCGTGTAGTAGAAGATGTCGATCGACATCCTGAACGATGTGTGCTTTTCATCTTCAGGTGCCATCTTGATCTGATTATAGCCTGATGATCTATCCATAAGTGAGAATATATCGTAGTTGGATGTATTATCCACCAATAGTTCTAACACTGGGAGCGGGAAGTTATCTTTTGGACACACCTTATTAAGGTCCCAAAAGTAAATACAGACACGAATCTGACTGTTCTTCTTCTTCATTGAGATAATATTGGTAATCCAATTGGCATATTTTTCTTCATGAATAAAACTCACTTCTATAAGCTTTTTCATTTCTGCAATCACCTGTTCTTCAACCTCCAATCTCATTCTCCTTAGAACTTATTTAATGGGTATTGCATCTGGTTTAATGACCAATCTATGAATTGAAATATGAGATGTGCCAAGAGGGGGGGGGATGAATTGGTATTTTAAAAAATAAATAAAAAATAGGAGTTATATATATATATATATATATATATATATATATATTTGAATTTTTGTTTATTTCAAAAGGATGACTTAACTAATCAAATGTGGAAGCTAATAATTTGATAATGATTGCAACAATGGTGATGAATTTTTAAATAGCATAATAAAATACTAAAATTAAAATTTTCACCAAGCAGCCATAGCCAAGTTAAATGCAAGAAAAGTAAAATGTGGAAAATGGAAAAAGCGCACCAAAAATTTTTATTATGGTTCGGTCAACCTTGACCTACGTCCACTCCCCGGAGTCCTCCACTCCGAGATTTTCCCTACTCAAAATCAACTCTCCTTTTGCTCCTATAGTAAGGCGGAGAAGCCTTTAAAAAACTCACTTTTACTTTCCCCAGTGTGGAGGAGTGCCGGACACTATGTCACCCTCCTGGTGCGGTAGTGGACATTCTCATTTTTTTCTCTCCTAGAGAAGGCAAAGAACTTTTGAGGACTTTTACCTTGAAGCCCCTCCTCGTAGAGAGCTCCCACAATACTCACTCAGGCCATAGGAGGAGCAAGTGTGCAGAAGGCTTGGAGCAACTGTGTGATCCCCTCACACTAACTTTCCCTCATGCACAAACTCACCTTCTCCTTCCTCTCACAAGCCCTGAATCTTTTCAAAAAGCTACCTCTAAAGAGTTCTTTCAGTTGTCATGTTCCTCTCTACTTTTTTTAACAAATAAAGGCTGTGATTCTATAACAGACTTCAAAAAAATCCTAAAAATTCAATTTAGCCATTTCTGTTCGTACATTACGATGACAAATCGTATAGTATGATTAATTCAAAATAGCTTTAGTCATGGCATGAAGGAGTACAAACAAGTAATAATTAATCAATACATTATATAGTATGATACATATATCGTCAAGTATGATATATTATTTTCTTATGTTCATATAAGATGAATGCTGAGAAGACTGAAATTCGTCTCTGTTCATTATGTGGTACGATCCCATTCGTATAGTACGATCAATTAAAATTATCCAGGGTGTCTTGTAATATGTATAGGTCGTACAATATGATTAGTATAGATTTCATCTGGTGCGATCTTTGGTACTACCAAAAATAGCCTCGATTTATCATACTTTACAATCAAGGTCATATAGTACAATTAGGACAAAATCAAAGGTTCGTATGGTACGTTCTTTGGTATAAAAGATCGTGTAGGATGTTAAACCTAATTGAACTGTCCCAAAGCTAGCCAAGAGGGGGTGAATTGGTTATTTAAAAATCTCTTGGTAGATTACAAAATTGTTTCTAGAAAACTAAATCTCTAATTCTTTAAAATATACAGTTGTTTTAATATGATTTTCACAAAAAAATTTCAACCATAAAACATTAAAGTGCGTAAAATAAAAAAACAAAAAATAAAAGAGAATAGAAGAACACCAAATTTTATAGTGGTTCGATCTAATTAGACCTACATCCACTGTCTGAAGACTACTTCTTCAGGTATTGCACTAAACAATAGTGACTCTCCTTTTACTCCCACAACAAGGCAGAGAAGACCTTACAAACTCTCTCCCACCAAACTGATGCGGCAGAGAACAATCATCCTTTTTCACCCTCCCGGGTGAAGGCAGAGAACTATCATCCTTTTTCACCCTCCTAGTGAAGATAGAGAACCCGTTATCCTTTTTCACCCCTCCCTCCTAGTGAAGATAGAGAACCCGTTATCCTTTCTCACCCCTTCTGGTGAAGATAGAGAACCCACGACACAATGTTGAAGAACTTCACTTAAGAGCCCCAAAGCAGATGGGCAGAAACTTGAATGACATAAAGAGATCCTCGCTTTGGGCAACCTTGTGATTCCATCATAACTCACCCTCATGCAATCTCTCAGACTTCACTCTCACAATCTCTCCCAAACACTCACACTCAATGCTACTCTCAAGAGAAATTCTCAACAAAGATGTTTAGTGGCAGTTTTAGGGCTCTTTATATAGAAAAGACATGAAAAATTGTACAAAATTTGAAAATTGCAAGAAAAATTGAAAATTGCAAGAAAATTATCCTACGATCATACTATATAATCACATATCATCTCATACGAATCTTCCGTATGAACACATAGTGCTCGTACAAACAGCTCAAATTTATCTATACGAACTGGTACGAACTCACTTTCATCGTCTATATGAAATGTATATCGTCTTGTATGAATAGTTCAAATTTGTTTGTACAAACTGCCATCGTACTATAAGAATAATTCAAAAAATTGAACAAGTTCATCCGGTATGATTATGTATGAACACATTTCATACTATGGTCGTCGTCTATACGAACCCTACATCGTATAATATGAACTAGTTAAATCAAATCATGCTTAGTATGTTATGAATATGGACGAGCCCATTTTATACTCTAGACGTCATCTGTACGAAAGTAATTTATAAAGTACAAATAATATAAAGAAAAATTTCAAGGTATGATTTGATTAACTTCATTCTGGAGGCACACATTTTTCATATGTCCGAGTTTCCTACACCCAAAGCAAATTACTTTAGAAGAATTCTTAATATGCTTACCATTTTTATTTTTTTTCCTCTTTTGTTGATGTTGATGTTTGCGCTTTAGTAGCTTTACAAAATTTCTCGTTATCGATGTTATTTCCTTACTTTTATCATCTACTGAGTTGCTTTTTTCTGTGTTTTTGATTTTTAGCACTATCATTTCACATGTATCCAAAAGTCTTTGACTCACAGCTTGCTTGTGAGCAATGAGTGAGCCAATCAGATTATTAATAGTATAATCATTCAAATCTTTTGATTCACTTATATCAGTGACTTTAGCATTAAATTTTTCAGGTAGACATCATAAAATTTTATTTACTTTTTTAAAGTTTGAAACTTCTCTACCTATAGCTTGCATTGATGTTACTATTTATGAAAACCTAGTAAACATGCCTAAGATAGTCTTATAAGGTTTCATGCTAAAGAGTTTATAGTCATGCATAAAAATATTCAACTTAGATTGATTGACTTCACCAGTACCTTCGTATGTAGTGCATAAACTATTCCATATTTTCTTGCCAATAGTGCATGTGGAGATTCTCATATAATATTTAGAATTTAAAGCATAGAACAAACAATTCATACATTTATCATTTAATTGAGTATAAATTTATTTTACTCTACTCCATTCAAAAAATGGGATATCAGTTTTGATTCCATCTATAATACGTGATGATACAGAATAACCAGTTTGAATTATATGGCATATTCGACAATCTATTGATTGCAAGAAAGTAGATATTCAAATTATCCAAAATCAAAAGAAATATTTTCAAATAAAGGTTGTTTAGTGATCGAATATCCTTCAGTAGTATTACAGTTTCCAAAATTAGCCATAATCATTTTTTAGAAAGTAATCTAAACCTTAATTTTCAAAATTGGCTCTGATACCACTTGAATGACCGTGTATGATATTAAACCTAATAGAACTGTCCCAAGGCTAACCAAAAGGTGGGTAAATTGGTTATTTAAAAATCTCTTGGTAGATTAGAAAATCCATTTCTAGAAAATTAAATCTCCGATTCTTTAAAATATGCAGTTGTTTGAATAATATTTTCATAAAATATTTTTCAATCACAAAACATTAAAGTGCATAAAATAAAAATGTGAAAAATAAAAGAGAATAAAAGAACACCAAATTTTATAGTGGTTCGGTCCAACTAAACCTACATCCACTTCCTGAAGACTCCTTTAGGTATTGCACTAAATAATAGTGAAAGTTTGTTAGGGATGTTAAGCCCTATGAACTTAGTCCCAAGCTAACCAAGAGGGGGGGGGTGAATTGGTATTTTAAAATTTCTTTTCACAAAGAATAAGAATTGCATAAACCAAAATCACACCACAAAATAAATGCGGAATTAAAAGTGCGGAAGCAAAAAATAAGAACACAGAAATTTATAGTGGTCCGGTCAACTCAACCTACGTCCACTCCTTGAAGGCACCCTCCAAGTATTACACTACAAAAAAGTGACTCTCCTTTATCCCCCATGGCTAGGCGAAGAAGCCCTCACAAGAACCTCCTTTTTGCCACCCCGGCAAGGCAGAGAACCTCTCTCCTTTTGCTTCATCCTGAAGCTGGCAGAGAACCACAACCAAAAGCTAACCCCTTACCTCTACCGACCCTTCCACGGACGAGAAACTCTAGACGAAGAAGAATCAGAGCGATCCTTGAAGCAACCCTTGTGAATCCCCTCACAAGATCCTCTCTCTCTCCCACTCTCTCTTTCTCTCCTCAAGGCCTTCTCAGGTCAAGGCAGCAGCCAAAGGTTTTCAAAAATGTAGAACAAGAGCTCTTAAATAGAAGAGCTTCAAAGGAGCTCATTAATTGCAAGTTGCCGACTTTATCGTACAGGCCGATAGGGACATCGGCCTGGCCGATCAGTACAAAACTCAGAAGATCGGACAGATCATCGCCCTGGATGCAA
>NW_021320057.1:2385200-2404735 GCF_001605985.2 Dendrobium catenatum
GTATCAGTCTTTTGAACCTTACAAACTGACTCAAGAAGAGAAAAAATAGATTACAGACTGACTCAACCCTATCCTACCCACTTCTACATTTGCATCATTTGTTCGTCCAATCTTCGATTCCTGAAAATGTTAGAAAAAATAGGCAGTCCAAGATAATCAGTAGGGTTTGTCAATCATCAAAACATAAGCCATGAAATAAGATTTGCAATAAATAGTGACTCTCATTTTGCTCCCATAATAAGGCGGACAAGCTCTTACAAACTCTCTCCCACCAACTCGATGCAACAGAGAATAATTGTCCTTTTTCACCGAATAATTGTCCTTTTTCACCCTCCCTGGTGAAAGTAGAGAATCGTTGTCCTTTTTCACCCTCCTAGTGAAGGTAGAGAACCATCATCCTTTTTCACCCTCCTGGTGAAGGTAGAGAACTGTCATCATTTTTTACCTTCCTGGTGAAGGCAGAGAACCCGTCATTCTTTTTCACCCCTTAGGTGAAGGTAAAGAACCCGCGACACAATATTGAAGAACTTCACTTAAGAGCCTCTAATGAAGATGGGCAGAAACTTGAAGGAGACAAAGAGATCCTCATTTTGGGCAACCTTGTGAATCGCTTACAACTCCCCCTCACTTGATCTTTCACACTTCACTCTCACAATCTCTCCCAAACACTCACACTCAATGGCTACTCTCTAGAGAAATTCTCAATAAAGGTGTTTAGTGACAATTTTTAGGACTCTTTATATAGAAAATATATAAAAAAACCATTCAAAAACTAAAAATTGCAAGAAAACATTCCTACGATTGTACTGTACAATCACATATCATCTCGTATGAACACACAGTGCATGTGTGAACAGTTCAAATATGTTTGTACAGACTGATACGAAATCACTTTCATCGTCCATACGAAATCTATATCATCCTGTACGAACAATTCAAATTTGTATGTACGAACTGACATCATACTTTATGAATAGTTCAAAAACTGAACAAGTTCGACCGATACGATTATGTACGAACCCATTTCGTACTCTAATCGTCGTCTATACGAACCCTACATCATACAATATAAACTAGTTAAATCAATCATGTTTTATATGGTACGAACATGGATGAGTCCATTTCATACTATGGACGTCGTCTGTACGAAAGTAATTTCGTACAGTACGAATAATATAAAGAAAAATTATAAGGTATAATTCGATTAATTCCATTTTGAAGGAACATTCAGGGAAAATTGTCTAGTATAATCTAAAAATCGTACAATACGATTAGTTTAAAAAATATAATTTTTTATACTCCCCTAGTGTGTATGTACATAGTTACCCAATTACAATCACAATTTCTGAGACTCAAGAAAAATAAAAAAATTACTAACTATATTATAAGAAACCTTAATATAATATGTCTTGAAGTTTTCGGCAGTTTGGAGTATGATTTTTCTGAAATATTAGTATACACATAAAATAATTATAGAATAAAAAATACTATGAAACATAAAGATGTGAGCTATAATTTTTGTTATCATAAAAAATATAAATTTGGACCAATGAGTCGCAACATGGTATAACCAAAATTCGTCTCGGTTCATCATACGATACGATCAAAGTCATTTAGTACGACCATAAATAATTAATTAAGCCTTGATTTAATTGACTAATCACAGGGGTTAATTTTAGCAAGTTTTTAAATATTCATGCAGTACAATTTCATCATACAGTACGATGTATTCAAAATTCAAATCTTAAAAACTTGCTTAAATTAATTTGGCGGCTAAGATTTTGGGTTGAAAATAAATTGTACAGTATGATCATAATCATATAGTATGATTAGTTCACATAAGTTAGTCGTTAAGCCCAACATATCATATAGTACGATCTACATACAAAAATTTCTTAAAAAAAAAACTCTCCCCCTGTGTGTGTGCATGGTCACTCAATCTGCATACACTATTTTGTGGCCAGACTCAAGAAATAAAAAAATAAAGAAAATAAAAATTACAAACTCATTCATATCATATTCTATCTAGTCTTAAGTCTTTCGTTGTCTTGAGCAGTGTGTAGTCTCCCTCAAATGTTAATACTCGCAAACAAGGGTAATATTCAAATTATTAAATGAAGAATAAAATAATTCAAACAATATTGTTTGTCATCATCAAAATCATAGACTAGGGATCCTAAATTATTATAATCTCCTACTTTTTGATGATGTCAAATAATGTTAGTTTATATGCAAGATAATATTTTTTTGTTTAAATTTATTTTTATTAAAATAAATAGAAGAGCATAAAAATATAAACAAAAACATGCATTTCATTTTAAGACATAAAAACTAAAACAGAATTCAAGAAACATGACATACAACTGAAAAGATATTAACTAAGGACGTATAACTTCTCCCCCTTTTGACATCACCAAAAAGAGGAGTAACAAAGAAAAAGTATATAAAACACATCAAACAGAGACTAGTCAAATGATGAATCATAATCAAGTGGTGATGCTGGCTTAAAGAACTGATGAATGGAGGCAAAGTGATGATCGATCGAATAAAATCTCTCTCTAAACCACCACATGTCATCCTCGTGCTGTTGGTTTTTTTCATGATTTTGAATGTAAATTCGGTTTTAAAATTAGTGAAGTTGTACGTTGAATAATATCGTCTTGAGAATAGGCCAGTACAGGTCCTCTTGGTGGAGCAGGTCCTCGTGTTGGAGCAGCCTCTCATTCTTCATCAAAATATGGCTCAACATGCTCTTTCCCCCAATGAAACAAGATACAGAAAGAGGTATATGTATATAAAATAGGGACATTATTGAGTTCACCAGGATAGGTCAATTAATATTTATAGTGAAGAATGTATCCTATGAGATGCCATAAGATGATATTTTGTTTCATATGGGTGATAGAATGGCAAATTTGGGTCATGTTCCAGATATAATATATAATCATATTGGCTTCATCAAATTGGTATTGGACATGATTAGATAAGTGACAATAGATAGAATTGGGTTCATGTGTATCCTATCTCCTGCTTTGGGTATTATGGACGTCCTAAGAACATGTTAAATGATGCGGGCATTTTTTGTTAAGGACTGGACAAGAGGTTGGTATTAGTTCAAAGTAATATTTCTAAGCACCAAATTGATGGAACTCCAGTCAAACTCATTGGTTATGAAAGAGTGAGATCGAGGTCCTTCAGTATAAATATCGATATATTCAGTGAGGTCTGCTGTGGTGATTTCAATATTTCAATAACAAACAAATGAATTTAGGGTCAAGTTGTTTATATTGATCCTAAGGTTGGCATGGAACTCATAGAGGAGCTTAGAGTTAAACGGAAAAAGCAAGGGTGAGATGAAATTAAAGGGAAGTGGAAGTGAAGAAACTCATCACCTCAAAGTTAAGGGCAACTTGATTTAACATCCGAGAAGGAGTGATCTTACATGCTTTGAATTTGTGGTAGGCATCATCATCTTTAGCAGAAACAAAATGATTGTCATGGCAACGAGAGGAAGAGGAGATTCCCGGAGCAATTCAACCATATTTGCTTAAACTAGCCATTGAGTATAAAAGAGTGAAAAAAGTGTACTGAAGAATAGTTGAGTGAATTGAGCAGGTTTCCCTTCTTATATATAGAATTTTTAATAGTTCGTACAGTACAATTAAAGAATTAATTCATCTAGATGACCTATCGGGAAAAAGTTGGTCAAATCGTACAGTAATATCAGGATCGTATTGAACAATATGAAGGAAATACGTTCATCCTGAGGGACCAGCAATATGACTTTGACGAAAATTATGGTACTGTATGAACGGGTGTTTGTATAGCACTAACGATAATAATATCATACCGACCGAGTTAAATTCGTCCCAATCCATTCGGCCATGTGGATCGTATAATATGAAGGAAGATATCATACATTACGAATGGTAATAAATATCATATCAAATGACTTAAATGCATGGATGATCAATGACACGTGGATCATAAAATACAATTAGAGTATTATATAGTATGATGTGCAAAATAGTGATCTAATTTGGATCATTTATTAAATAGAGGGCTGTGATCTATATATTTGTGATGATCATACATTATGAATTGGGATCGTATAATACAATATATACAGAAAGTTAAATATTTTAGGAATTCAATGAGATGAGTGTGTGAAGATAAGGAAACATCTTGAACCATTTTTTTTATTATCAAGCATGAATGTCTATTACACCTAGTTTTGTCCTTAAGGTGCTAAAGGTGTCATAGGCTAGTGGTTTCATGAATATGTATGCCAATTGATCTTATATCTACATATTTTGTTCGAGAGTGTTGAATTGGATTTTTGGATATACAAATTGTACTAGTATTATCAAACATAATTGGGATGATTACTACGGGTAATCGTAGATCTAAAAGTTATTATTTTAACCATAAAACTTGTGCAACATAACTTTGTACTGCTATATATTCTTCCTTGGCTGTGGAAAGGGCTATTGAATTTTGCTTTCTACTAGACCAGGAAATTAAAGACTATTCTATGAATTGACAGGTTCCAGAGGTGATTTTCTTATCTACCATACACCCTATAAAATCAGAATCTGAATACCCTAAGATTTCAAAGGAGGTGTTGTGTTTAGAATATCAAATTCTTAAGTTTGGAGTGCCTAGTAGATATCTAAGGATTCTCTTAACCGCAGTCAAGTGAGACTCTTTTGGGTCAGTTTGGAATCGGGCGTAGAGGCACACACTAAATATTATATCCGGTCTACTGGCAGTTAAATATATGAGAGATCCAATTATTCTTCTATATTTTTTCTGGTCAACTAACTTTCCATTCGGTACTTTGTCTAATTCAATGGTAGAACTAATGGGAGTGTTCATGGCCTTAGCATTGTCCATTTTATATTTTTTCAAAATATCCTTGATGTATTTAGTTTTACTAAGTAATATTCCATCTTCCATCTATTTTATACTAAAACTAAGAAAATAATTTAGCTCTCTCATCATGCTCATTTTAAACTCGTTACTAATTATTTTTTAGAATTCATCACATAAGGTTTTCTCTGAAGATCCAAACAAGATGTCATATACATAAATCTGAATAATGAGAAATTCATCTTCTACCCTTTGTAGGATGAGGGTGGTGTCTACACTACCCTTAACAAATCCTTTATTTAGTAAGAATGAGCTAAGTCTTTCATACCAGTCTTTAGGAGCTTTCTTTAACCCTTACAATGCATTTTTCAATTGAATACATGGTTTAGGAATTGTAAGTTTTCAAATCCAGGGGGTTGTTCATCATAAACATTCTCTTTGATTACCTCATTTAGAAAAACACTCTTAACGTCCATTTGATATAATTTAAAACCTTAGAAGAAAGCAAAGGCTAAGAGTACCCTTATGGCTTCTAGTATATCTACTGGGATAAATATTTCCTCAAAGTCTATGCCCTCAATTTGGTTATACCCCTTAGATACTAGTCTGGCCTTATTTCTTACTATGATTCTTGAGTCATTCACCTTTATTTTAAAGACCCACTTTTTTCCCACCACACTCTGATAGGTCTCTTGACTAATTCTCATACGACATTCCTAATAAAATTGGCTCAACTCTTCTTGTATCGCTAGGATCTAAAATTCATCCCCTAAAACTTGATATATACTCGTGGGTTCTATTATATAAATAAATGCTGAATAACTAACCTCTTTCCTAAGTTTGTGCCTAGTTCTCACACCTTCTGATGGGTCTCATAAGATTAATTCTTTATGATGACTAGAAGAATATTTTCAATCTTTAGGCATTGGTTCCTGAGGTTCTACTCTATCTCATATGTTAATGGTTTCTACCCCCTAAATGGCCTCTACCTCCTCTTCTTCAAATTTAGTTTCAAAGATCCTATCTGATTTATCAATTACTACATGGGTAGATTCTTCTACTACTATGGTCCTTTTATTGAAGATTCTATAGGCTTTACTTACAAATGAATAACCTAAGAAGACACCTTTGTCAGCCTTGTGATCAAATTTTTCTAAGGAAGATTTTCCATTGATTAAGATAAAATATTTACAACCAAAGATGTGCAAGTGGGAAATATTAAGTGTTTGACCCTTAAGGAGCTCATAGTGTCTTAGATCTAATGTTCACCTAGTTTAAAACATAACAAGCAGTGTTCACTACTTCTGCCCAAAAGTATCTAGGAAGAGTGTACTTAGCTAGCATTGCCCTAGCAGCTTCTACCAATGTTCTATTCTTTCTCTCAACTATCCCATTCTGTTGAGGAATCCTAGCGGCAGAGAACTTATGCTCTATTCCTATCTCTTGATAAAAAATTCAAAATTTTCATTTTGAAACTCTCCACCATGATCACTATAGATTGTTGATAGTTCACATCCTAATTTCTTTTGAATCCAAGTGGAGAAAGTTCTAAATTCCTCAAACGACTCACTCTTATGTGCTAGCAATCTTACCCAAGTGAATCTAGAGAAGTCATATGCAATCACAAATCCATAATTTTCCCCACATAGGCTAGCTGTGCTAACTTGTCTAAATAGGTCCATGTGAAGGATTTCTAGTGGCCTAAATATATTCACATCCTTGATTGAATGAAATGATGATTTTACTTGTTTTTCTAATTGGTAGACATCACATAGATGATCTTTAGTGAAGTCTAACTTAGATACGCCTTTAACTAAAATTTTTTGAGTGATATTCATAATTATTTTTATGCTAGTATGGCATAATCTCCTATGCCATAGTCAAGTCATCCATTATTGTTTTTAAGCACAAAGAACTTGAATTTTCAATACAGTTAAGATCTAACATATAGACATTATTTATTCATTTTCTTTCTAACACTAGTTTATCATTTAAGCTAATCATACATTTGTTGGAAAGAAACTTTATGTCAAATCCTTTGTCACAAAATTGACTAATACTTAACAGATTGTGCTTTAAACCATCAACTAATAAAATATTTTCAATTAACTTTTTTTAGAATTTCTAATGATACATGAGCCAACAATTTTATGGTGATGTTGTCTCCTAAAGTCACCTTGCCTCCTGTCTTGATTTTTAGTATAATGAACAGCTTAATGTGTCTAGTCATATATCTTGAGCAGCTACTTCCAAGTACCACATGCTCTCACTGTCTTTTGTGAGAGCATCCCTACGATGTCATTCAAAGATTAGATTTGTGAACCCAAGTGAGTTTGGATTTCTTCTTATGCTTAAATGAATGAGTTGTATGCATGCTATGCTGTGATGAATTCAATTTAGGTCTCCACACGAGGTGTGTCTTATGGTGAATCATGCAACTGCGGACTATGCGACCTAGCATACCACAATAGAAGCACCTAACACCGGGAAACAGGTTCACTAACCTATGTGGGTGGTGGTGCCTCTTCCTAAAGTTGTGTGATGCATGCAATGCTGTGGGGTTGTTCATTTGAGCTAATGAGGGTGATGATTTATTATTTTTAAGTGCTGTAATTTTTGCTTGCAGAGCTTTATTTGAATATTCAAAGGCTACCACTTTCACATTTAATGCATGCTCACTACTATCTAACTGACATGCAAGTTCATCTAATTCCTTAAAATCTTTTTCTAACTTAATATACGATATTTTGAAGGGATTATGTGCATCAAATAACTCAACATGCTTCTTGTTTAATGTATCAAATTCATCAAGTAGGGAACTGTGATCTCTATCTAGGTCGAAATGTTCTGTAACTAAATTAGCATGCTCTTTTTATAAAGTACTAAATTCAATATTATGTGTGCAGACAGTAAGAGGAGGTGATAGAGGAGGACTAGAAAGAAGAGGTGGAGGTCACAGGGTACTAATATCTTATCATTGTACATTAAAGATAAGAGGTCGAGCACCTTATGTATTGCACTCCATCTTTAGTTATTATACTTATAAAATAGACAATTGTGAAGGTAGTAGAAGCCAATCTATTTTTTATAGTTATACATCCAAGTGATGCATTGATAGTAGTGCTTTTTTAAAAAAGCCTGGAAGTGTAAAAAGTATTTAACCGAGGATTTAATTGTTTCATAAGTGAAGAGGCATAAGCCTATGAATATGTGTCATTAATCCCTTTTACTCGATTGATGTGGAGCAACTGCTCTTTTTTTAAATCTTAGAAGTTCTGATTGGTTGACAACTTAAAAGATAAGGAGATAAGAATGGGCAGTAGATGCACAACGTGATTCCAATAGTTTAATATTCCACAACATAATTATAGAACAATGTGATAAATCATTTTATGAAGAGAAAGTACAGTTTATGGCATTTGAAATTGAATTCCTTTCTATTTTTGCAGTGCATAAATTTTTTATGTTACTTATCTAGATACTTATAGATCATACATAATTCTGTTACACATTATTTGATCACTATTAATGTTCTATAGTATCTTTTTTAATAAGCATAAGTAAAAGAAATCATTCAAGAAGCCTTATGTGGTACTATTGTGAGTCACCTGAGAGGGGGATAAGTTTATAAAGTCATAGGTTAATGCATAACTTATATTTTTTAATGAATTGGAGCAAATTGTTTTTGGACTATATGAGAAATTTTACTTCCTAATATGTTCACAGTATTGCATAACTATGACACCTTTTGCACTTTAGTGAACCTTAGGGACAATAGCTATGTTTTACAAGGTCTTTCCTAGGTGGCTTGAGCAATTAGGATTATTATGTAAAATATATGAACTTGTCTCATTCAAATCCACTTGGATTAGATGTTATTATTATAAATTATAAAAAATTGACCAAAATACATCTTAAACTTAACAAATTTATTTTAAGATAATCAAAATTTATTCTAATTTAGAATAAATTTAATGGCTTTAAGACTCATTCTCATCAAAACCTTGATTAAGCTTGAGCTAAGTTTTTTTCAATAAAACTTGTAATTGGAGTTTAATTACAATTTGATCATAGTTAATCTTAAAATTATGATATTTATTTAAAAGTAAATATAATATATGAATAATAAACATTTTTTTATCATATTTGTTTTAAAATAAATTTAATTATTAAAAAATTCATTTTGATTAAATTTTGATCCCAATAGGTCGATATCTAACTTTTCTTTATATAAATATAACATCTTATTAAAAAAAAAGACAAAACGAGAAGTTGCTTTCTAAGGGGCAACGCGCAATCAAGCAAGGAAGATGAAACCACTCCTATTTGTTTTCCCCGTTCCTTCGTAAGGACACAATCTCGAGATCTCGAGTTTCTTCTCCTCTTTTCTCCCTTCTGTAAATCATTCATCGATCAGCATTTTGCCGATCTGATTCGGTTCGCACAGGCCTCGAACCTCTTTTGCTGAGTCACTGACTCTTTGCGCTCTGCTTGTATCGTTTTGCGTTAGATCTACATGTTTCGATTTCTCTGCGTACTCGAGGTGAGTCCATCATATATAGCACTTGTTCTTTCGTTTCGGCTTCTTGTTGCTCTGTCGGAGCACAAATCATCCATTGTGGGATCTACATTGCCTTATTGTTTTCGGATAATGCGGCACTAATGGAGGATTTTTAATATGTTTAATTTTTGTTTTTATTTCCATGCTGGATGATGTCCATGTCTCTTCATTATCACCGTCATGATCGTTATCATCTTTTTTACCTGAGATGGAGAATAATGTGATTATATGCGATTTTGATGTTGTTGTGAAATTGTTTAGTTGAAATATTAACTGATGGCTGTGCGCTTGGATGAACTGCAGTCAAAGTTGGTGAATGATGAGCATTGTTTAAATGGGAATATTTTTTGAGGGTTTTGTAACCCTCCTGATTACATAACGATTAATCTTATTATTTTTTGAATTTTGACTGTAAATATTTGTTAATTTCATGGTTTGGCAAGCATTTTGTGTTCCAATTAATTAATATATTACCCTGTAATATTTAATTCTGATGACATACTTCTTGTTGATATGGCTAAAGAGGGAGTTGATGAAAAACTTGAATTATGGAGGTCAAGTTTAGAGTTATCATCTGAGTAGATCTAAGACCGAATACATAGAGTGTAATTTTTGTAATAATAGATCTAGTGGTGAGATTGTGACATTGGGTGATCAAGTCACTTAAAAAGAGTGGACGTTTTAGACAATGTTTAAAATTGCATATTTGGGTATTGAGGCGTTTTTCATTCGTGAGGCGAGGTGTAAGCCTCAAGGCGTTTTAAGGTGTAAGCCTCATAATCAAAAGATTGCGTAAACATAAATGATAAAATTTTTATATACTAATGAGTGAATAATATAAAATATAAAAAACATAAGATATGAAGTGAAATCAAAATATCCCAATAATAAGATAACGTGAAATATAGTTCAACTCAAAATTCTATCTTTTCCAAATCCCAGTATTCTTTTCATTAACATATAATTCCAATTTCAAAAAATAAATAGCAATGACATATCACATAAGAACTCATAAGTCATCAGCATTGTCATCACTAAGGGGTTATTCATTTGAATCATCATTATGATGAACTGCTCTCTCCCCTTCCTCCTCTTCTATTGAGTCCAATGTCGGGCATTTACTTCAAGATTTATGTAAGTTTTAATATAAATAGCGTGAGGTGTAAGCCTCATGCTAGTGAGGCGAGGCGGGCCTCAACCAAGTTGAGGCGCAAGCCTCATAAAAAAAACTTGAGGCGTAAGCATCGAGACGTTTTTTTTACTGGAATTGCGTAAAAGCGGGCCTCAAGGCGAGCCTCATATTGCGCAATTTTAAACCTTGGTTTTAGATATCTCGATTCTTTTGCTCAAATCAATGTGAAATAGATGGGGATATTATTAATAGAATTCAAGTTGGATGGCTGAAGTGGAGGAATGCATTAGGCCCCATGATGGACCGATGTGGACACGACGTAACGACACAAAATGGACACGGGACATGACTATTATTGAACAGGACACGGGTAAGGTGTAGACATGACATTATAATTTTTAAATAGCGTCATGCTGATCAAATTTAAATCATAATAGTTATTCGAATCAAATTAAAATCTTCTGAGGTCATTAAAAACTAATAATGAGATAATGCTCCAAAATCCCAATTAATATAATATGATGAAGCAATGTTAAAATATTAAATATCATTTGTGCTAAATTTTATTTTAAATCAAATAAGTCATTGGCACCATACTATGTCTCACCATCATGATGTTAACTAAAGCTTATTCAGCTGGCCGTCAAAGTGGTTTTTGGAAACTATAAGTGGGGCTTCATCTTCCAAAAGAAATATAATTAAGATATTAATATCCCACTAAATTCTATGGAAGAGTTATTTTACTTTGAAATATTTTTGGTAAAATATACTTTCCTCATAATAGTTATACAACAGCTTTTATAAAAAAATTAGAGCCAGCTCCAACAAGATTGCAGTTGCGCATATCTGCCAAATCCTTCACAAAATCTATCCAAAAAATATATTTCATGAAAAAACCCAATGCAAATTATATAAATCTATACATAACTAAACAAGACATCAAGTATCAAATTCTACCTTGAAAGGACCTTGAGAAGATGGTTCCACAATCACAACGATACTCGTGTGTCCTCGTCTGCTTATGGAAATGAAGAAGACGATTAACACCAACCTTCAATCGCTCATTCAGTCTCGTCTGCCTTCAGAAATAAACAAGTTGACGAAGACGAAAGCTCCTTCAGCCTCGCTTGTTAGCGTAAACGGTGACTCGTTCAGCCTCTCTTGCTCGCATAAATGAAGGCTCATTTGGCCTTGCCTGCTAGCGCAAAAGAATACTCCTTAGGCCTAGCTTGCTCGCGTAAATGAAGATAACAAAAAACCTTCGCCTGGTCATGGAAATGAAGAAGACTTCAAATAGGAAAGGATACATATATGCGCTGACCAGCTTGTTTATTTAATTGAAATACTTATTTTTCATTAAATATTATTAAATATTAGGACACACGTGTTTGTTTAAATTTAAATATTATTTTAATCGGACATGTTTCGGTGGTGTTTGTTAGACCGGTTCAGCCGGTCCACACGAGACCGGCCCAGGCTAATAGAGGCGGAAGTTCCGCCTCTCCCGTAGAGGCCGAGCTGACCGCAAAGCTCCACAGAATCTTTTAGGAAGGATTTTTGAGAAATTTTAGGAGGGAAATTGAATGTAGGGATTGTTTAGAGATTTCCTTTTGAATTGTATGCATTAAATAGTTTATTTTCATAGGGTTAGGGCATCTTGATTTTGGTTGAAATTTGAGATCTCTTAGATTTAGGTTTTCTTTTGGGCTCTAGTGGCGTCTAGAGATTCGGGAGATATAGATCCTCCTCTCGAATAGAGGATCAATTGTATCTTGCTATTTTCCGTTTCCCTTTCATCAAATAATACAAATTATCTACAGTTTTCGTGATTTTGTGGGGTTTTTTTTTGAAGAATTCTCGTTGTTTTTTGAAGATTGATAGGAAATACTTAAGATCTACAAGTGTTTCCTATCAATGTTCAACACATTTCCCAGCTGTGTCAAGAGCATGTGCGTGTCCAACACGTGTCCGATACGGCATACTTTCATAATTAGGCTTGTTGGTGCTTCATAGATTGGGCCTATTATGTGATAAAAAAGTATTCCACAAACTTGAGGGAAGATTTTTAAAGATGGTTATGAGACCTACAATGCTTTTAGGCTCAGAATGTTATACATTCAAAGAGAAGCATAAAACTATGCTACGTGTTATAGAGTTGAGGATAGGGGTGTAAGTGAGCCAAGCCAACTCGTGAGCTAGCTTGAGCTCGAGTTGTTTATGGGCTCACGAGTCGAGCTTATAGTGCTCACGAGTTGAGCTCGAGCTCAAACTCAAGCTCGTTTATTAAAAGAGCTCGAGTTCGAGCTTGATGAGGTTTGGCTCGGGAGCTGGCTCAAATATTAATTTTTTATTTATTAAATTTGAATATTATTAAAAATTAATATATATTTTTAATCTCACCTAAATCATGATTAACATGAAATTAATTTTTTTATAATCCCGCAACATGTAATGTCAATATGTCTAACATTTAATATTAAATATTAAAGCATTTAATGTATCATGCATCATTTAATGCCAACTGCTCTTTATTTTTGGAAAACAAAACAAGCATAATAGCTTTCCTCCACCTCCCAAATTCAAAATCCCACACATAATTTAAAAAAAAAATCGCGCTTGAGGCGCATTGGAGTTCGTGGATGTTGACCTTCATGTTATACCAAAAAAAAAAAATGAAATGAGGACTCAAAATCATATCGGGAAACCATTGGATCCAGGAATCTCGCGGACAGAGTCGCTCCCGCAAATCCTGCCCGAAATCCTGCTGAATTCCTGTAGCTCGGCGCTGACATCGCTCAGTTCACGCAAATCCTGCCCAAATCCCGCAAACACCTCGATCGAACGCCCTTGGCACGTCGTTAAATACCGGACTCAAAGGATCATATTCGTGGCTCTCGACTCTTCCTGCTCAGCTCTGCTGCTCCGATCTCCACAACCTCTTGGCCCTGACCACTGTCTACAACCCGACCACCGCCCTGCCCTAGATCTTCAAGCCGTGAGCCTCATCCACTTGCTCGATCAGACCGCAGTCCTCCATATGCAGCCAACACTATTTATCCTGCCCGAACCGTCGGCCTCTTCTCCTCACCTCTGACCCATTGTTGCCGTCGATCTCCTCTGGCGAGAGAAGAGAGAGAGAGAGAGATGAGGAGAGAGGAGAGAGGAGAGAGAGAGAGAGAGAGAGAGAGAGAGAGAGAGAAGCTTCCTCTCTTACCTGAGCCAAACCCGCCTCCTCTCTCCGATCTCCCTGGTCCGACTCCACACAGCAAGACCCGACGTCATTCTCCTTGCGTGCTAAGTCCAGAGAGGGTAATCCTCTCTCCTGTGATAATTAATATTATCTAATATTGATATTAATAATATTATATCATGATTACAGATTATTATTATATTATCATTATTTGAATAATAATGATATATATAAATATATGATATTGATTATTGGTATTAATATCAATAATTATAATATATTATCATTATTATTATATGATTTATAAAAAAAGAGAGAAAATTGTCTCTCCCTCGATCCACGAGCCTCCCGTGTGCCGACCCCTTGCAGGTATTAATACTTATTAAACCCTAAAAATCCGAGTACTCACCCGTTTCAACGCATTCAATCTGAGACAAATGACACCTATACACCTTTTCTTAGTGTCGTTTTTTTAGTTTTAGTTTCTCCACTACTCTGTCTAACTAATGCTGGGTTTGTTAGGTATCACCATAAATCTCTTTGTGCTCTGGCCCCGAGCTCATTAATTGGAGATTTGTATATCATATTATTCTTGCCACAGATGTGTGATTTTGGTTAGAGAGTGTTTTCATACAGACTCCGCTACGAATCACTGTTCTGAATTGTAGATAACAAACTGCGACTAAGCATCCGTGTCTATGTTCTCTTGAGTGAATTTCTACAACTCGATGCTTAGTGTCATCTGGTATTCATATGTAATAATAAATGATTATTTAATGTCAGAGGGCTACGATAATGTGGATTTTTTGAAGAATTCATTTTCTAAATGAAATGAAGTCTTAAACTCAAATAGAATATAGCTTTAGCTCAATTTAACTGCAAGCGTACAAAGTAATTACAGACATAAACTGTAATAATGCCTTAAGATACATGGTTCAAATCACTCCTTATAATGAATGACTTTACACAGTTTAATATAATGCTTTGTAAAATAGCTAGCTTAGTAGCAAACACAAATATAGGATACTATTGTTAAGTTGTAATCGATCCCTTTGAACTGTATATTTGTCAAATCCTCTTACTCGTTCAATAATCCTTTAACTACAAAGAATAATTACAAGAACCAACTAATTGGTTTACCCGAGAATGTATATACATAACCTGAATCTTACGGTTTTATCATCTATGCCAAATAGGCAGCTGTTTTACTCTAAAAATATGAAATATTTTAAAATCGAGCAAATTGTTTCAAAAATACACTATAAATTTATTGACTCACATCACATCTGTTCATACGCCATCACACTTTAATTTGAAAATAAATAGAGTCTCGCAAATATTTTTGCTTATTCTTCAAGGATCAATGAGCAACTGGATTCAACTCCTTTAACTGTTTTGTTTGCTTTAAGTCGTTTTGTGTCATTTAACTCCTCCCACATTGTTAAATGTAGAGGCTAATAATGACATTTTGACGCATTTCCTCAGAAAAATGCAAACTCTTGATTCAAGGGCATTACAGCAAGGTGTCAGCAAATTTCTCAAAAATCCGTTAAGTCTTTATAAATAATGTTTTCTCAGCATCGTCTACCTACACTTAAGAACAGAAACCAAAATTTCTATTTGACCATTTTATTAATGTCGAACTGATCGAGAAGAGGAAGTTCCAAAACAATAAGGAAATTGTTTTTATTTGTAATTGGATTTCTTAACAGAATTGTCCTAAGTACAACACATACAAAATTTACCACAATTTCATGATAATAGAGTGCTGTTATACTTTTTGTGTCCCCAATTTCACATTATTTTTCATGGGTCAAATCCGATTTAAATTTAAATAATAATATTCACACATTTAATATTGATATGTTGGTCCTAAATTTACGTGAGCTGTGACCCCTATACATCAGGACCATGCGAGAAAGAACTCAAATTGGTAAATAAAGCAATAGCGCTATTTTGATGAAACCATGTCACTTAAGCGGGTCAATATGACCTCCAAATGCCATATATGGCCTTATCGTTGTATCAGGACAGCTGAATCCTGCTAGGTCGAGGCCCTTTAATTGAATCGGATGAGATTGTACGCCCCAGGCTCCATAGTGAAATGTGATTTTGTCTGAGTCCTTACTGATCGAACTCCATTCTCAGTTGCCTTTGCTCGGACCTGAAATTGTAACCACAATATAAAAGAGTGCCTTAAAAAGCCCCAGCAGGTCTACCATAAGCCTTTACTCAACTGAATTCTAAGAGCACGGTCGACGCTATCGATATAGTTTCCCCATCGTCAGTGTATCAAATCAAACATCCATAACAGTCAATGGTTCAATGAGTCTATGCAGCGGAAATCAAATTAGTATCAATGCAGTTACGGAAATCAAATAGTCGATTGAAATCAATAGCTCGATTCCGATAAATTCATACTCAGATCAATACTCTATCAATCTCGAAAGAAACGTTCGCTTCCATCTGTAAAATCAATCTTATACGAACAATCGATCAAATCAATATCAAAATCTTATGCGTATTCTAGTCAATAAAACAATCGGAAAGCAATACGATAAAATCTCAATCTACTTCACTAATTTCCTATCAAATAATAATCCATATATACAGCAATGTCAATACATATCAAGAAATCAAATAGTATCAATAAGTCTATAAGCAGTATCATTATTTATTTACTATCTCTACTCCATGCATCAATGAATCAATACGATATCTATATCATCCATATCGCATATCAATGCTCAGAGTATCAATGCTCGGGATCAATCGATAAAATCAATGAAACGTACATACAGTAAATCCGATAATCATTAAAAGCAGAAATCGATAAAGCCAATAAATCCCGTAATCAACAGTAAACAGCATTTTCATACTTCAAATTAATATTTTGTAAATACAGTTACCAATCAACTGGCATTACTTAGCATGTTGTATTGTTCTCATTATTGCTGTTGTAGATATCACTCAAATTCATACGTTGGTTTTCAATAAAAGAGTCGTCACCTATTGCCCGTCGGCGCCCGTCGGCATAATCTTATAAGAACTCCTTTTATGCACTCCCATCCATATATCCAATATTCAATATTTAAAGGAAAGCCCGTCGGCCCACCATCATGTACCGTCAAATTCTCAACTCCACCAACGTTTCAATCCCAGAGTACTTCTCTATTTTGTGTTTTCCACCTCATCTTAGTATGATCAAATACTCAATCTTCAATAATATCAAGTTTCATAGTCAAATTAAAGCAATTAGAATCCAATAATATACTCAATTCATTCTATATACATAGCAAATTAAGAGGTGTCAATAATTTGAACCCTAGACCCGTCAAACACCGACCGAACAACCGTCCGATAAATATCGCGGTATATTATGGCACTCCTGTTTGAAATAAACGCGTCGGACTTGGATTTTGGTCCAAATTTTCGACCCGCTTTAATAAACGTGGATCCGGGTCCAGTCAACCGTAAACGAAATTGACCCGACTGACCCGGATTTAGCCTTCCCATAATAAAATTTAAAGGCCCGCTGGTAAAAAAAAAAAATTCAAAATTCATAGCCACCAGCTACACTGTCACCTTAGCCACCTGCTACACTGACATATGCGGGCTCTTCCTCCAAATGTGGCATTGGACCTCACAGTCCTCCCTTCAACGTGTCAAGCATCAACTTTCCCAAGCAGCAAGCACTGAAGCCACTTCATTCATATTATCATTTAAAAAGAGCGTGTTCAAAGCCAACCCAACTCACTTCTATTACGTTTTTTTTAATATAATGCTGCTGCTTGTGAAGGCTCCTTCTTTACGTTTTTACAAGTGAAGGAACAGTAATCAACACTAGTTTGTCCAACTTTTATCAAGTACTTCCTCCAAACTGTATAATAAAAGTACTGTCGGCATCGATGACTTCATGTTAGCTATAAAAACCAAAATATACTTTGGAATCATTTACATTGATTTTGTTCAAAATTTATGAAAGCAGTTATGCACTTATGCTGCGTTATTTTTCATTGATTAAATAATTAATTTTAGGTAAGAATTTATCGAACGCTATCTGTATCCAGATTATATCAAATTTTCCTCTGAATTTTACACAGATCCGTCGAAGATTAAGTCGCCAGAATCAGAATTCCATGTCATTCTTCATTTTGAACATACTTCAGCTTAAAATCTCCACATTATAGAATAGATCAGCAACTCCTTCACAGCACGATTGAACACGATGTTTGCTTTGATGGTTAGCTCAGTCTAAAATACGGAGTAATTCTGATAGGGTTCCTTACAAAGGCTTCATATACAAAATTAAAAAATTAATTTACCACTCTACTGATCTTGCTTTTATTTGCCTTTTGACATGCAAAAATTTGTACTTGCCCTTATCAAAATTAGCCAAAGTCTCCCACAAAGAAGAGCTTATAAAAAATCATAATGAGAAGGTACATGTGTTTTTTTTTTCATGGTTACTAATATTTTCTGAACCATCTTCATTAGTTAGTTGTTTCGATTAGTTAAGAACTTGATGTCACGTTTCTGCTACTTAGAATTTTATTTAGCAGCAGTTCCTGCTGCTTGAACCTGCAAATCCATGGCCAACCCTGCACACTTCACATTTTTACATTCCATATCTGCCTTCACTCAAACAAACCACCTGTTTCTAGTATCTTATGATGGAATGTGAGGAGCTCTGATTGTGTCAGTCTTTTAGGCGTTGCTTATGTCATAACCTAACCCAACACAACCTGTTACACCTGAAAAGGTTATACCGTGTCAAAACTATGACATCTGACTTGTTACTTCCCATGACCTAATTGAAAGAATTTTTCTTGCTTTATATTCTATAATTTTCTCAAGATACACAACATAGAGCCATGCTAAATCATTCAATATAAGCGTAAACAGAAGATCGATTTCATTTTAGTACATTAATTGTACTTTCAAAAGACTCATGTGCATTAATCATGATTCAATTTTCTTTTCATCAAAACATAAATATGCTCATGACTAATAAAAGAATACAAATAATAAACATATATAAATCTGGGTCTCAACTTGGTTAATTGTCTCTATCATCTCAATTTATTCAACAGAGGCTTCACCTTTTCCTGAAAATATTTATAAACACATAGGGTGAGCAACAACTTGCTCAATATGTCATCCAGAACATACTACTGCAGATTTCAATATATTTATATAAGAAGCATCTTCTATATAAACCTATAATACATTAATCATATTTAAAAGTGGATCATCCTTATATGGGTGTTGAACAATGTACTTAATAATTTTGTATCTGTACTAGAGAGATGTTAAAACTATGCATATATAATAACAATATATATATTGCTTGAACATATTTCCAAAATAGAATTAACAACTCACAACATAATCTAAACATGATTTCGTAGCATAAACATTTACTTGGACATAATATCAGAATATAAATAACACAACATAACATTCACATATTTTAATGCTTCCTTATACCTCCTTTTGTATACATATTCCCAAAACCCCTTATAACTCCACTTCCACTTGGACTTTCATATATCATCTCACATCGATTAAGGCACGTATTATATGCACAGATTAATAGTACATGAATACATACATATACCTGAGTGCACATGCTCTATCTCCTCTTGTATTGCACATAAAATATCTTTCACGTTCATAATATTTGTCACATTCTCTAACATTTCTCCCCCTCCGTCCCCCCTTTCATTTCACATTTCAAGCTTATGAACTTGAGCACATTAACATTTTCAACATATATA
>NW_021320057.1:2404835-2411532 GCF_001605985.2 Dendrobium catenatum
CTGTTATCTCTTGCCAAATATCTTTTTGTATTTAACATGATTTAAAAATTGTCATACCAAACACAATTCAGAATTTAAGAGTCCAAGATTTACTAAATCAGAATTTACAGGATTTAGTAAATCCTACTAAAATTTAATCCAATACTATACCAAACACCCCCGAAGTGGATTACTCTTATGGTTTCAGTCCATATAATCTCGCATCTAAGGAACAGGGTGATGCGAAATGAAACGACGGCAATGGGAATCGGCCGAGCCCGTATATTGCAAACGAAGGAAGTTAAAGGGGCTGTTTGGCAACAAGTGGATTTAACTTTAGTGGGATTTGCTGTTCGGTTTCGTTACTTCGCAGGAGGTGTATAGATTGCACGCGTCGCTTCTTCGGCTCTTCGTGGCTGTTCGGCTTCGCTGCTTCGACGATTTTCCATTCCTGTCGTATCGGAAGTTACGACAGAACGGGAGCTCGCTGGCTGTGAAGGTAATTTTCTCCCTTTCGCGCGTTTCTTAGGCTAATCCCGTTAAATCCGCCGAACCGAGGGATTTAGTAAATCTGGGATTTAAGTATAAGTCTATAAGTTTCTTCTTCTTCTCCGTTCTTCCCACTCTCTTCCCGGCTCTCTAGTCCGAAATCGTCTCCCTCTCTAGAAGCCGAAGAAGATGCCTCTCACAGCTCACCCGATTCATACGACCAGAAGAGGCGAATCCTGTTTCGCCGCCTCCATTCGCCGCAGCCACTTCGTCGCCTTTACCTGTTCGTGAACCAGGCCAAGTCCTGTTCATCTCTTCCTCGCCTTTACCGACTCCTCTTGCTTCCTCGGCACCAGGTATTTCAATTAATTTCAATTCATTTCAACGTTAGGGGATTGAAGCTTATATTTATCTAATTGGTCCTCTATCCTCTTGAATGATTCGCTGAATTGAAGCAGTTTTGATTGATCTTATTAAAATTTATCTAACCCAAAGGATTTGGAGATGCAAGGCCTAGTGATACGCTTTAGAATTTTTCCTATCCTTCGTTTCTGTGTGTATGCAGGAAGACGATGAAGTTTCGCTTTATCGATCGGTAATATTTTTGGAAATTTATAGCTCGTCGAATTTTAGTTTTCTTTCTACAGGAAAAATAAGAAAACGCCAAGAAAAATTCAAGCTAAATTTGATTTGCTTGATTTATCAATGAACATCAAGAAATGACAAGCATGAACAAACTATAGAATTAATTACCAGAAACTGCAAAAGCCACCGCACCATTAATTTCCACTGAGCTAGCTGCAACGGTCTCCGGAAACGATACATAGGTAAGAAATTAGACATTTAGAGGAGTTTGGTTGCAAGATTTAGCGAAGATTGAGCTGGGATTTATGCTAAATCTTGTAAAACGGTTTTGATCCAAATAAATCTTCCTACCTTCTTAAATCTCATGTTCTCCCGTTATACGCTAAACCTGAAGGAAGTAAGATTTAGACAACTTCTACTTATTGTTTATCTTATTCAACTTCATGTAAGTCCTTATAAATCTTGAAACATATATGTCAAATAGTGTATTAAGATTTAATCAGATTTAACATATATCATGCCAAAGAGTTTACAAAATCCAGCTCATTTTTTTTAGGAACAAAATGAAAATCATGCTCCCAGTGAAACAAACTGACAACGAAATTCGATATGTAAATGCTTATTAGCTTAGATCAACAACAGTCTCTAAGGACCATAAAAAAAAACAAGTTGATGAGTTATTAAAGAAATGAATTATATTTGCATTTGACTGTTTTTCCGAAAAGCTTTTCTAATTACTATTATGAGCACTCATTTTTATTAAAAAAGTAATTTATAGCCTTTAAGCTGAAGATTGTAACATAGTTTTATTTGTATCTATATCAACTTATTGATTGGTAATTATAAACAAATTGATGTTGAAACAACATATCTTACATGAGATCTCTTTGCTTTGATCTTTTTTTGAGTGCAGTGTGTATTTTCATTAGGATACCATCTTTACAGAATAACATTTTTAGATGTAACAGGTTTAATTTTCAATATTATGTGTGATTTTTTACTTATCTTTTTTCTGTTATTGAATTTGTTTTAATGCGGCACATTTTTCATACTGAATTAAGCAATTTACTGAATCAGTTTTTTTTATCTCTCAAAGATAAGCAAAATCCTCAACTTGTTCTTCTCTATAACTTTGTCGAGGCATCATCATGGTTAAGGGTTCCTTCACTGATGAGAGTTTTTGGAGCGTTCAGATCGATAGAGATGGATTGCGGACACTGTTATTGCAATAACTATAATATTTCTTTCCTTTCAAGAATTTATTTTGGTACATCTTGTTGTCAAATAGTTTGTCATTTTCACTGCTTTAGTTTATCTTTTTCTATGATGTTTATTTGAGTATACCTGGAGGAGAATAAATAGGAAGTTTTTTATCACTGCATGGTCTTTAACTTTTTATTAAATTAGCTGGTCATCAATTTCAACTTGAAAACTTTAGTTCACACAGGTCAAAGAGAACATTTGTTCATTTTGTTTTGCTGAAATCTTTATGACTTTCTAGGTGATTTTTCTATTTGAAAACAAAAGTAATACCAATCTATTGCCATCATTGTCTCCTACCTATGTGTTGTTATATAGTGTTCGGAAAAAAAGTTGTATTCTTGCATTTTCTTATTTTATTATTTTTCATTTTCTTTACTATTGTCTCTTATGTCTTGTTCTGATGACCTCGCCTTCCCAACCAAGATCCTATAGTGCACACAATTGCTTCATATTTGCTAATAGGTTCAAGGTTCAAAACTTTGTGTTGACATAAGGATGATCCGTAGATTGTATTTTTTTTTTTTAAAGGAAGAATTAATTGTCTTATTTTTAAATTATATATAAAAATTTTATAACACAAAAAATACTAATTCTTATAAATACATTGTTCTTATAAATATATTTATTTTAATACTTAAATAAATTATTACAAAAAAATATGTTTACTTTACTCTGGATATACCAACCAAACAAGGGAAACAATTCTCCTGCGTTTATTTTGCATACAACCAAACAGACTCAAAGTATTTAGAATGCATTGCATTTACTTTACACTACATTTATTTTACACTGCATTTATTTTTCAGGCAACCAAACAGCCCCTTAAGCCGTAAATCGGAATCGTAAAAGGGCTTATTAGCCTACTTCGACGACGTTCCTTCCTGTCGAATTAGAAGCCGCGACAGTTTTAGATTCTCTTTTCTATATAAATTTTGCTGAAAAAATTGCTAAAACATTTGTAATTTATTTATTTTTGATCTTTGAGCAGTGTTGTTTCTTCTACTTGCCTGCTAATTGTAGTGCATTTATGCTTGCTAGATTGTAACTGAAATAATAACTAAGTCAAGATTTTTTCTGGACCTTCCTTTTTGTCAAGGCTAAAGTCACAATCAGTATTTGCTGGCCAACTTTACTCTTTACTGTGAGATTTGAGGATGCATTTTTGGGCATTTGGTAAGATTTAACTAAAATCTTGCTTAAATCTGCTTAAATCCGGTATCCAAACATCCGCTTACTAATATGGGTTCAATGAGACGGTTGATTGAGTTATGCTGCATTATATTTTGGTTGGAACGCTTTGTTTTTCCTCCAGTTTTAACAGAGGCATATCAGTCTACATCTGAAAGAGGTGGGTGTGATTTGAAAATTTCTGGTGAAGTTATAATTTCTTTCCTTTAACATTTCTGAAAATTTGAGAGCTTTTTAATGGTTGGGATATTTTACCTCATGACGGTTGATTTTCTAGTGTTTTCCGAGTTATGGCATTATTTGCTTCCGATCCATCTGAATTTAGCCGGGTATGGTATTTACATTACTGCAAAGGTAGTTTAAAAAATTGGGAAAATGTTAAAAATATGAAAAATAAGGAGTTTTACAATATCTAAATCCGACCTTTCATGTGCAGTCATGCAGTTCTGCTCCATTCCAACAAACAGTTAGTAGCTATGAATGCCTGTTAGAATAGTGTAGTATTTATTATGGAGAACAAGAAAAGGAATGATAACATCTCTAGATTAGGGCTTTTAGTTATTGGTTATTTTTCATTTATTTGATGCGATTTGCTATGCAACAATCTTTATGTTAAGAGACCACAAATTCATTACAACAGTATGGAACAAAGCTTTATCATGAATTTTGAAATTTGCCAAAGCATATTTCTCAGTAATTTTCTTGAGTGCTCTTAAATTTCAGGTTTAAGTTTCTCTCATAATTTCAAGTTGTACCCAAAGACGCTGCTCACTTTGGTCTGTTACCAACCAAGCAATTTTGGGTTCGAAGCTTGCGTATGTGACGTGTGTGTGAGTTTGCCTTAATTGTCTCAAATATTCTTAAGAAAAAGTTGTACCCAAAGCAAAGTACATAATCCATTAAGCTTGATAAGTAATAAACTGATAGATAGCCCTAAAAAACTTGTTCTAACTAACTTGTAAGCAGCTCTTTGATGCTTCATAATCAATGTTCCACCTTAAAGATGACATTTGTGCTAAATTGCCTATGTAGAATAGACTGAACAGGTTTTATTGGTTCCACAGGCATTAAAAGCTTCTATACTTTGATAAGCTATTTAATATGTGTGCTGATATGCACTGTGTATTTAGTCATGTAATAATTTTATTCTATTGTTCTTTCTAAGAAACTAACGGTCCAAGGAAGATCTGATGTATTGAACAAAATTTCCCAAACTCTTGAATTTCCTCTTTTAAGTTTTAATGAAATCCGTTCAAACACTTCCATTTGCTTGGAAGATCTATTCATTTTTATCTATTTGAAAACTTTTTTCAAGTATTACCTATGAATGGTGTTAAAAGTTTCATTATTTATTTTTAAATGGGATTATTTGTCTATTATAGGTTTTGGAGTTAAAATTCCAAATCCTTGCTTTGCTGTCAGTTGGCTGGATGATAAAACCACTTACCAAGCTGGTGACACGTCAACTATTAAGATTAAGCTATTGAACAATTCGTTAAATGGTAACATCAGCACAAACAAAATGCAGTTCTCAGTTTCTGTGAGTGGGAAGAAAGGAAATAGCTCATATATATCTGCTGTATTTCCTTACTTTGAAGGAGATCCTATGTTTTGGAATATTTCTTTTACACCCATCCAAGTTGGAAACTTTTCTGTGGTTGTTGTTGAAGATTTTTCTGGTGTTATTGATTCATCACTTCATTTCAGTGTTACTGCTGGTATGCTTTTTTCTCATGCCTCATATTAGTCTCTTCTTTTTATTTTATATTCACGTTGCCCTGTTCTGTCATTCTTTTATGCATGCGGAAGGTCGGTATGCTAGAAACTATTAAATTTGAAGGTTTCTTCCTTAAAGCTTAATTTATATGATTTTGGACATTTTCATACATCAAACTATCATAAAACCTTCTCTTCTATTCTTATCTCTCTTTTACCAAATTTGTGGTACATTTGAAGTCAGTCTTGTTGGAGATCTTTAATTACTATTATTCAGGTTTAATTCTTTCACAAGATTCTTAGATTCTTGCTAATTTCTGCTGCAACATTCTATTTGAAGGACTAATGTACCCGTCTGCTTGTCTGCCTTCTTGGATGGATTCTTCCGAGGAGTCTGTTGCTGGTACCAGAACTTATTTGCTGATATATCCTAAAGATGCTTTTGGAAATAATATCTCATCAGTGGATATGCCAACGAGTGATCGTTTTACATTGTCAGCATCTTATCTGAACGGATCTGCGGCAGAGATTTTCAATTTCGTTTCTAGTTCTTGGAACGAATTGGGATATTTTTTCATCGAGTTTATTCCCACCATTGCTGGAAGGCTCATGTTACATGTTTATGGTGATAATCAAACCTTAAATGGTTCTCCTCTTCCATTTACAGTCATATCAGGTTGGTTTCTTGCAGTATAGATTTTTCATTATCAGAAAATGAACACTAATGGATGAGATTTTTTTTTTTTTTTTGAAAATCTTTCAAGCATGATTATATGCATTCATCTGTATGTTTGTCTGGGTTTGCTATCTCTCCTGATAAAGCACCATACTACTTTGAAATGCACGAATAAATGTAATTCAAGCATTTTAAGTTGATGTTTTTTGTCATGTTAAAGTTTCTTGCTGCAACAAGATGAGTTATTGACTCTAAGCCATGTTATAATCTTTTCTTTAAGCACCTTGATGTATAGGTTTCAGAAACTTCCGGAATGAAGTTTTGGTCACTAGTGCTAATGATTGCTTCAAAATATTGGGATGTTGTGGATATATTACTTTCTGACATTTTATTATTGTTTTTATATTTATCTCAGTTGCTTCTAGGTTGAACTTGTTTAATGCTTTTTCTGATTCTTACAGGACTCCTCAATGTTACGAATAGCATAACCAAATGGAAACATGAAATAAATTCATTGCAGATTTTCTCAAAGTTGCAGATATTCATACAAGCATGAAAGACCCCTTTAGAATAACATATTTTCCTGAAAAATCAGGAGACTATGAAATACGACTATTCTGCGGGAATATTCCATTAAATAACGCCATTTCTTACTCCATGAAAGTATTGCCAGGTAAAATATCATTCTTTTTTGGAAACTTCTATTGATGCACATTTTTTATGCATAGCAACTTTTGGCATGCTTTTTCATGATAATGTGCTTGAGTGTTTGTTTTGCTTTCATTCATCTACATCTAACTC
>NW_021320057.1:2411632-2417745 GCF_001605985.2 Dendrobium catenatum
AGCACCTATAAATATTAAGTCGACAAATAGCATATCATCATCATTATTACTCCTCAGAGATTAGGCTGACGATAGAGATATCATGTAATTAATCTGTACTTTTTATTCTGCATTTACCGCACTAATTTTCATTATGTGACTACTTAGATGCTTATATGCATTTATGGATGTTTCTTTGGAAGGCCCAAATACATGCTAAGAGCCCCGACAAGAGACGGTGATCTTGCCGAGATTCATACTATACGTAATGCTATTGTCGCGATGAGTTCCGCATTCAATATTACTGCTGATCTCATTGTTTTATTAAATCGATGACTTTCGGGATTTATAGACATATCTCAAAATTCACCGCTTGGTTTTTTTTTTTTTATTTATTTTAGGGTTATTCCTTTGTTTGGCTAGTTGTAGAGTTCGAGGACGGCAAGTGAATAAAATGTTCTTAAACTATAGTTTTTGATAAATGACTTTTTTGCTAATATTATGTAAGGAAAATGTATAGTTTTTGCTAATATTATTCAATAATTATAAATATAATTAATAGGAAACCAAGAAGGATAAATATATTATCTGAATGAAAATATAATTAAAAATTAATTATATGAAATTAATTTAAAAATTTATATTCCGACATGCATTTAATGCTTTTGAATAAAATGCTCGGACCTCCTACCGACCTACAAGAAGCTTTGATCTCTTTCATATCGAACCACCTCAGCTCTCATCCAATCAGATCCTTGCATTCAGAATGGTCAATATACCGACCGAGGCCCGTCTCTCACGCACAGGATAAATTCTTTAATACCACATTTTCTTCTACTCCACACTTACTCTCTTCCTGCCCTCTTTGTATCCCTTGCCACAATTTTATTTTCTCCCTTCTCTTCTTTCTCTTAACTCTTCTCTTCTCCTTTTTTCACTACCTCATCTTCCTCTACCACTCTGTCTTCCTTATTTTCTCTTACTCTTTATTTTCATTCCTTTCATTTCCGCTGCTCAATAGCAAATTCATTTTGGATAATTTTTTTTTAGTCCTAATTATTTATGCAATGAAACTTAAGCAAGCATACGCAATGCAAAAATCTCCCAATGGATTATATTTTCATAATAGGTTTTTTGTTTAATAAAGATGTGTTTTAAAGAATTCGATTCTAAAACAAACCCCTCTTGAGGAAAAAATGTACGATCTGCCATGATAAAGCAGCGAAAATTTACATGAATATGTCTACATTAGTTTTATCGGCGTCCAGATACTACGACTTAGCGCCAAGGTACGCGTTAAAACTCCAACTAGTCTACGACTGTCAAATGGCGACTCCGCCGAACGACACGCACTATCTAGATTCCTATCCGAACTTGCTACTGCATGTCGCCTCGCAGCCGACGCCCACCTCACAGCCCTCCAATTAATCTCAACAGTGCCCACCACAGTAATTTATGTTCCTTTATTATATCATACTTTTTAAAATATAATATTATGATAACACACAATATTTCAAGAGACAGCTGTTCGGATTTTTTCAATTCTTTTTTAAACTTGAAATTTTTTTACTTCAAGATAAAAACTCTTTAGATTCTTTGCAAATATAAATTGAAATAAAGTTTAATGTTTTTTTTTTTTTTTTTTTTTTGTTTTTTCTATTATAAATCTAAATTGGATATTATTATTTATATAATACCTCACATATTCAATAATCTTAACTTCATGTGATTTTCAATATAATTAAAATTATTATATTCATCAGAATAATTTCAATAGTATATCTTTAATATTATCATTAAATTAATTTTTTATATGATGGTTGAAGTGAGGAGGAATGCATTGGCCTTTGTTATGTGATGAGAAAATGTACCCCTCAACTTAGCGCGAAAAATTCATTAGGATGGGATAGTGAGGCCGTGCAATGCTTTATGGGCCGCATGTTGGCCTTAAAAGAGAAGATAATGACTAAGTATAAGTAGTTGGCAGAAGATGAGGAATTGCTCAGGTGGATGAGTGGCTTTACCCTTAGAGATAGGATACGAAATGTAGCATGATACGTGAAAAGGTTGGAGTAGCTCCGTTAAAGTTAAGATTAGAGAAAAGTCGCCTTAGAATGGTTTGCGTCACAGAAAACGCGCGGCCTTGCGATGACCCGGTTAGGGAGGTAAGGTATTAGATTTGACTTATGTTAAGAAAGGTGGGTAGACCTAAAAGACTTGGTTAGAAAATATTAGGAATGACCTTTCTTTATTAGATTTTAAACGAATGAATTTGACTTTAATAGGACAAATGGAGAGACAAAGGATTCATGTAGCCACCGCCAACCGTAGTGGGGATAAAGGCTTGATGTTTGTTTTGTTGTTGTTGTTGTTGAGTTATTTTTAAATTTTATATTCACGTGCACCGATGGGCACGAGTGCGTTCTTCTAGTGATAAAAAACTACTGTTAACTTTTCGCTGCTAACAGGCGGATGCGAATGATACGACGGCCATGCGCCCGATCCATTAATAATTTAATTATTCTTATATTCTTAATTATCTCTTAATTATTTGTAATTATTATTTATTTAATATATAAGTAAGTTATTCTATTTATACTAATTATTTTTATATTTATCATTTCGTATTTTAAGGTTTAATTAATTAAGTTAATCTATATATTTTTTAATTACTCTAAGTTATAAATTACCTAACTATTTAAAAAAAAGTTTAAATTTAGAAATATCATTAAAAAGTTAATTAGATACTGTAATTTTGATGAAACTAATTATATTTTAATTTATTTAATTAATTGCTTAATTTATTTTAAATTATATTAAATAAGTTTAGCCAGCTTAGTCCGGTCGTTGCTTTGTCGGCTTTGTTCCGCAGAGGTGCAGAGATGCACGAGTCGTTTCGTCGGTCCTTGTTGCAGTTCGACTTCGCTACGTCGACGGACGTTGTATGGAAAGTTACAACATTTTGATCGAGCTATGACGGGAGCTCGCTCGAAGTGAAGCCGTAAATTTTCTTCCCTTTCACGCGTTGTTCGGCCAATCCCGTATAATCACGCCGAACTACAGGATTTAATAAATCCAGGGATTTACGGCAAAAGAGCGAAAGGAGGATTTATTTCGCCGTGAGAATTTACGGTGGCTCTCAAATCCCGTTGGTAGATAGTAAATCCGCCTAAATCCGCATACCAAACAGCCCCTTAGTGAGTTTTAGATTATCTTTTCTATACAAATTTTGATGAAAAAATGCTAAAACATTTGTAATTTATTTATTTTTTGATCTTTGAGCAGTGTTGTTTCTTCTGCTTGCCTGCTAATTGTAGTGCATTTATGCTTGCTAGATTGTAACTGAAATAATAACCCAGTCAAGATTTTTCCTGGATCTTCCTTTTTGTCATGGCTAAAGTCGCAATCAGTATTTGCTGACCAACTTTACTCTTTACATTGAGATTTGAGGAGGAATTTCTGGTTATTTGGTAAGATTTAACTAAAATCTTGCTAAAATCTGCTTAAATCCGGTATCCAAACATCCGCTTACTAATATGGGTTCAATGAGACGTTTGATCGAGTTATGCTGCATTATATTATGGTTGGAACGCTTGGTTTTTCCTCCAGTTTTAACAGAGGCATATCAGTCTACATCTGAAAGAGGTGCGTGTGATTTGAAATTTTCTGGTGAAGTTATAATTTATTTCCTTTTACATTTCTGAAAATTCGAGAGCTTTTTGATGATCGGGATATTTTACCTTGTGACGGTTGATTTTCTAGTCTTTTCCGAGTTATGGCATTACTTGCTTCCGATCCATTTGAATTTTGCCGGGTATGTTGTTTACATTACTGCAAAGGTAGTTTAAAAAACTTGGGAAAATGTTTAAAATATGAAAAATAAGGAGTTTTACAATATCTAAATCCCACCTTTCATGTGCAGTCATGCACTTCTGCTCCATTCCGCAAACAGTTAGTAGCTATGAATGTCTGTTAGAATAGCGTGGTATTTATTATGGAGAACAAGAAAAGGAATGATAACATCTCTAGAATAGGACTTTTAGTTATTGGTTGAATTTCATTTATTTGATGCGATTTGCTATGCAACAATCTTTATGTTAAGAGACCACAAATTCATTACAACATTCTGGAACAAAGCTTCATCATGAATTTTGAAAATTGCCAAAACATATTTCTCAGTAATTTTTATGAGTGCTCTTAAATTTCAGGTTAAAGTTTCTCTTATAATTTATACTTGTACCCAAAGATGCTGCTCACTTTGGTCTGTTACCGACCAAGTGATTTTGGGTTCAAAGCTTGCGTATGTGACGTGTGTGTGAGTTTGCCTTAATTGGCCCAAATATCCTTAAGAAAAAGTTGTACCCAAAGCAAAGTACATAATCCATTAAGCTTGATAAGTAATCAACTGCTAGATTGTCCTAAAAAGATTGTTCTAGCTAACTTGTAAGCAGCTCTTTGAGGCTTCATAATCAATGTTCCACCTTAAAGATGACATTTGTGCTAAATTTCCTATGTAGAATAGACTGAACAGGTTTTATTGTTTCCACAGTCATTAAAATTTTCCATTCTATTTGGGTAAATGTTACAAAAATAAATTCCTTTGAAATTCTTTGATAAGCTATTTAATATGTGAGCTGATATGCACTGTGTATTTAGTCATGTAATATTTTTGTTCTATTGCTCTTTCTAAAAAACTAATGGTCCAAGGAAGATCCGATGTATTGAACAAAATTTCCCAAACTCTTGAATTTCCTCTTTTAAGTTCAATGAAATCTGATGCAACACTTTCATTTGATTGGAAGATCTATTCATTTTTATCTATTTGAAAACATTTTTCAAGTATTACCTATGAATGGTGTTAAAGTTTCATTATTTGTTTTTAAATGTGATTATTTGTCTATTATAGGTTTTGGAGTTAAAATTCCAAATCCTTGCTTCGCTGTCAGTTGGCTGGATGATAAAACCACTTACAAAGCTGGTGACATGGCAACTATTAAGATTAAGCTATTGAACAATTCGTTAAATGGTAACATCAGCACATACAAAATGCATTTCTCAGTTTCTGTGAGTGGGAAGAAAGGAAATAGCTCATATATATCTGCTGTATTTCCTTACTTTGACGGAAATCCTATGTTTTGGAATATTTCTTTTACACCCATCCAAGTTGGAAACTTTTCTGTGGTTGTTGTTGAAGATTTTTCTGGTGTTATTGATTCGTCACTTCATTTCAGTGTTACTGCTGGTATGCTTTTTTCTCATGCCTCATATTAGGCTTCGTTTGACGCGGCTTTCTCGCTGCTTCTTAAAGTAACTTTTTAGTACAAAATTTTTAAATTTTTTATTATAAAGCAGCTTTAAGAAGCATCAAAAAAGCTGTCCTAAACGAAACCTTAGTCTCTTCTTTTCATTTAATATTCACGTTGTCCTGTTCTGTCAATCTTTTATGCATGCTGAAGGTAGGTATGCTAGAAGCTATTAAATTTGAAGGTTTCTTCGTTAAAGCTTAATTTATATGATTTTGGACATTTTCATACATTAAACTATCATAAAACATTCTCTTCTATTCTAATTTCTCTTTTACCAATTTCGTGGTAATGCAAGCTGCTTACATTTGAAGTTAGTCTTGTTGGAGATCTTTAATTACTATTATTCAGGTTTAATTCTTTCTCAATATTTTTGCTAATTTCTGCTGCAACTTTCTATTTGAAGGACTAATGTACCCATCTGCTTGTCTGCCTTTTTGGATGGATTCTTCTGAGGAGTCTGTTGCTGGGACCAAAACTTATTTGCTGATATATCCTAAAGATGCTTTTGGAAATAATATCTCATCAGTGGATATGCCAATGAGTGATCATTTTACTTTGTCAGCATCTTATCCAAACGGATCTACAGCAGAGATTTTCAATTTCGTTTCTAGTTCTTGGAACGATTTGGGATATTTTTTCATCGAGTTTATTCCCACCATTGCTGGAAAGCTCATGTTACATGTTTATGGTGATAATCAAACCTTAAATGGTTCTCCTCTTCCATTTACAGTCATATCAGGTTGGTTTCTTGCAGTATAGATTTTTCATTATCAGAAAATGAACACTAATAGATGAGATTTTTTTGTTTTTGAAAATCTTTCAAGCATG
>NW_021320057.1:2422005-2447807 GCF_001605985.2 Dendrobium catenatum
ATATATGGCGAGTGCTGTAATGCTGCACTCACAATTAAAATTTTATTATTTTGTAATTGTAATTTTATGTTAAAATTAAATACTTTTATTTTATGAAATATAATTTAGCATAATCATATAAAATAGTTTTCAAAATTTGTATTATGTATGAATTTGTGTCATTGGACTCCCAATTCATGAGTGAGAGATTAAATAGATTCTTAGGTGGATAAGCCTGAAGGGCAAAGGGATGCATATACATATATTATAATAATGTGAATTCAAAAATTGTATGATTTTATCTATTCAACATATTATTTTAAACCAGATGGCTTTACAGCTTTTTGGTGGATCATACTGTTGTGCTAACTGTAAAATATCAGCATTTTGAGTTAGTATAAATTCTTGGTATTAAAGAATAAAAAGAAGAATAACGTAAAAATGATGCACAATTTTTTATATTAAAATTTTAAAAATTAGATTTGTAGAAGTAGTTCGAACTAATGAGAATAAAATATCAATACTAAGTGAATGTTGAATGTAGATTGTGGCTATTGTCTTCAATGTTGTTGGCATACTAAGGTTGAGTATTATGACAATTCTGTCTTATGGGAGTCAAATATGACACATTTGAAGACTACAAACTAAGCAATGCTGGAAGGTCAAGGATGTCATTGAGGTGGTCGAGACATTCCTCCTTATTAGTGGGGTGAAACAATGCATGAAGGTATTTGAGGGAGGCCAAAATAATCCTATATTTAAAAGTGAAAAAGATGCAAATTTGAAGAAAACAGAGTGGGGAGACATAATAAGCTCATGGAGGTGGTTGAGGGGAGTTAAGACAATCAACTTCATGGAGACGGAGATATCACAACCTGAAAAATGATGGGTGAAGCAATATAGTAAAAGTTGTGGAGGCGATTTATATAGTTCGGGTCATATAAATCTACAAATTTAAGTTATGATTTATTTGAGATAGCTTTTTTGTTGCTTAAGTTTTTTAGACATGATATGTCACAAAAAATTGCATTGATCAAATACGGATCCCAAAGCATATATGAGTTGACAACTTTCAAAATTAAATCTGGGGCCATCTAATTGAACGTCTCGAAAAGATGAGTTCAATGACAACAAAATAGGTCAAATCAAAGCCCAAATGAGTCCAAATCACAGTGGATCATTAAAAAGGTTCAAAGCATAAATTAGATAACCAAATGATATCCAAATATACATTCTTATAGTTGATTGGAGTGTAACAACTAGACGAATCCAATGAGCCTAAGATTGCTTAATTCAGACATCAGTAAGGCACTTAAATCCATTGTCGTCCAACCACAATCCTTCCGACCTCCGTCCCTCGCGCGCCTATCATGGTCCCTTTGACAACCGTCACCTGATTATGATCTCTCTGAGGCTCCGACCACCGTCGCCTGCCGACTACGGTCCCTTCGACCTCCATCGCCCAACTATAGTCCTATTAACCAAACGAACAAGCCAACTTTCTCTTGAGAACAACTCTCATGTCAGTGGATTTTTCCAATCCAATCATGTAATGTGCTCGTTATGATGTATATTTAATACATTGAGTCAATGCCTTCTCCCGAGAAAGAACCTCATTTATAATCAACAAGAAACATTAGCATGTTCTTTTCAATTGGGCAATATATCGTGATTTTTCCACCTTTTCAAGGGTTTCCACCTAGCAATTTTGGTGTCTCTTATGATTACTGACCCCTCTCACTTTATATGTGTTTGTGTTAGATATTCATTTAAAGCTAAGACATTAAGCTCCTTATCTCTCTAATGTCTCAAATATTTCGGCCCCAACAAATAGTGGCGGAGCCAGGATTATTTATCTGGCAGTGCACAAATTTCTAATTTCAAAAATATAGTCAAGCTTTTTATTTGAACTTGAAATTAACATTAAGGTTTGATTTTATTTTTAAATATCTAACTTAAGATTTTCATATCTAATTTAAATAAAAAATAATTAAAAATTATTTTATAATGAGCAATAAATATATATAAAAAGCTGAATCATATTAATATAAAAATATATAAAAAATTATAATTAGCATATTTTAAGCTACTTGATTTAAATTTAAATATTGTAATATTTCTCTAGTGTAATTTGTTGGATTTAATTACATAATTTTTCTATAAAAGAGAATTTGGATATTTTAAAATAATTTAACAAATTGATGAATTTTTTATTTAAAAAACTAGTAATGTGAAGAAAAATAATTAAAATGGAAAAATATATAAATAAAGAGATAAATATAAATGAAAAAAACAATTTTAAGATGGTCTAATAAAAATAAATATAAATAGCTAAGTGAAAAATATCATCACTCTCATGAGATAGAGAGAGAGAGAGAGGATCGGAATAAGATATTAGGGTTTTTATCGTGTAGCACAAGAAGAGAAAGGGAAAGCAAGGAGGGTTCAGTTACCTTGTTTGTGCTTAGGGATTCAAAGGCATGTGCAAGATTGGATTTTTGAGGAGAGGGGTCAGGGAGTTTTGTTGTGGTTTTAGAACGCTATTAAGTATTAACTTTAAAGATTATGAACCAATGTTGACTTATTTATGTAAATCCTAAACTACTAAAATTTAAAATATTCTTAAAATAAAAACACTTGAATTAATATTTTTATTTATATTTAAAATATTAATACCACATATTTTTTACACGTACATTTAAACTAGTCAAATTATAAATTTGTAAAATGAAATTTGTGCTTGGTCCAAATTTTACTTCTTTTCTCAATTAAATGAGATTATATTATTATTGAAGCACACTCTTCAAGCTTGCAATAGAAGCTATTGGGTAGCTTGAAATGTACTTTTAATTTTAAAGTTAAGCTTCATTTTGGACAATTTTTTTACTGCTTCTTAAAGCAATTTTTTAATACAAATTTTTTATTTTTTATACTTAAAAACTATTTTAAGAAACAATAAAAAAACCGTTTCAAACAAAGCATAAAAGTTTCTGAGGCAGCTCTAACTTTTTATAAAGATGATTATAAAATTATTATGAAAAAATTAATTTTTTCAAAAACTGATAACAAAATAACTTTATAACATAAAATTTTTATTAAAGTAACAAAAAAAATAATCAAATAAAATTATAATTACATTTCAAAAAACAAAACAATAAAAAAATTGTTCCAAACAAAACTTTACAAGGTTCATTGTTCAACTGTCAGCCACAATTTTTTTTACTTCTAGTTTAAGATTCTTTAAGGCCAACAAAAAGATCAAATTCAAAATATAAGATAACTGACATCAGAACATAAGAGTAAATAATCAACGAAGTAATTAAATCATCATTAAATAAGCATTTTATTAAGTTCTTAATGAACTATTTGTTGAAAAAAAAACAAAAATGAAAGAACTAAAAAACACAAATCTAATTCAAAATGAACTTTACAACATTCCCAATATTCACTTTATTTCTAAACCATCAACTGCAAAAGATAGCTAGCAAGATAAAAAAACATTCCAAACCTGCAACAAGCCTGCCTGCCTCCTCATATTTTGTCATTGCTAAGAGAGAAACAACAGGCCTTCTTCCTCCTACAGTATTTTTTGGAAGTCAGCAGCTCCTAGCAGTGGTGCCTGAGGCTGAGCATCTCCTTCTCTCATTGCATTTGCAAGCTTCGGAGACTTGAAACCCCACCTCTCTTCCACTCAACCATAAATTATTCTGTGCGGAGTCCGGACATTGTCCAAAGGCCAATAAAAATGCGCCAAGTCACCTTAAAAGTGCACCGTACTTGGTACCAAGCAGTACCAGATGGTTATCCCGTCTGATGTCCGGACAGAAGAATAATATCTCCCACTCAACAGAGCTTTTAACTGAGCATCCTTCTCCTTTATCTTCCTTTTCCTGTGGTGATGGCAATTTCTTAGAGGGATCAACAGGAGCATTAATAGACGGGAGATAATAGGATTTAGGAAATTCAACTACCACTGCGTGTAAGAAATCAAATATCACAAATTAATCAGAGGATCTCTAATGGTGTTCACACATATCATATAAATAACCATATAAAATTTCAACCAAAGTGTTGGTAGTAATGAGGTGATTACATGACAGTTCAAGAGAGGTGGCTATCAGGAAGGAGATACGGCTCATTTCCGTAGTCAAATAAGTGACCTACAAGTTAAATCGAAGAAACTAAACATTGAACACAAGCTTAATTGAAAAGACAAAGCAAGTGTCTACAAAATTCAAATTAACAAGAATTGGGAAAATATCACAAAAAAAAAAAAATTATTACATTAAAATGGGTATTTTTTTATGAACTTAATCCATACTCTCTCACACTATCTTCTATCACTAACGAAATACATGTCATATTCTTAGAGAACTTCTGATTTAAGAACTAAGCAAGATCAAATCATGATTAAAGGATGTAGCCTGTTCAAGAAGGCTAAGATGCAAAGTAGGGAAGAAAAAAATCTTAGTAAAGAGAAAATGTTATCAAATATATTCCCCCTTTCTCATCCCTTCTTTACGAGAGAGAGAGAGAGAGAGTATAATAGAAAAAGGTAAAAATACGAGCGGGGTGATGCTAAAGAGTAGTGATAGTAACATGTCGCTCATTGTTTAGAATGTTCCACATCAGATATCCCTGACTTCAGAAGAACCCAATTCCAGTGAGACTTGTAGTAGGAACATCATCTAGAGAATGACATAAGTAGATGTTAGAGACGTTGAAAGTTGAAGAGTATTACAGTCAAAGGGTAGTGCAACTTTATAGGCATTATCATTATTTTTTTGTCAAAATAGAAACGGAGCCAATCTTTCTTCAAATATATAGGCCTGTGTTCTGTTTAGCAATAAATAACACAAACAACAGGGAAGATTCATGCCAGGAATGTAACAGAATTAGACACGAAATAAAATGTTAAGGCAAATGAAGTCTTTAAAGTGACTAGCATGTTATATGTTTGACCATGTAGCAGTCTCAATTTTTGTACCTTCTAATCAAAAGAATATGCATTTACCTGGCAATTGTATATGGCTCCACCGTCAAACTGTCATGATCGCCTCAAGATAATGTGACACACATCCATATCTAATACATTGCACAAAACTTCACAAACATATTGTTTTCCTATGGAGAAGGTTACTCTGCACATGTTAGAAACTAATATCTCCTTACCTTTTTTTTACCCAACTAATTTGTAAGGCAACATGTTGTTTATGATTTTAAGTTGTAGGTGTTAACATGTTCCACCGGTGAGCAGAACACAAGCATGAAGCCACTCCCATGTGTCAGCAGCAACTAGGAACGAATTCTTGCAGAGAACGTTCTGTCCTTTATTACCTTTCTATTATTCTTAGTCTTTATATAATGTTGTATTGTTCACAGTTCAAGGCATAGAATAGAATACCACATTCTGCTTCTTCCCTTTTGCATCTCTTTTCTGCTCTTTGTTTTGAGTGCAGGTAAGAATAGAGAAGCATTTTCATGGTATCAGAGAATTGCTAAGCCTTACGACTTTCTTTTCTTCGGCTTCTTTTCTCTATCTTTTCTAGATATGGAATATGGTAATTCCTCCGCTGCAAACAGTACCACCGAAGCTGCCCAACAGCTCGACACTACTACTATACTTCCCTAGCTGAAATTCTTAAAATCTACCATTAAGAACGTCATCATAGTTCAATTAACTCCAAAAAATCACCTTACCTGGAGGTCGCAGGTGCCGAAGATATTTCGGGCGAATGGATTCGAGGGATATCTCGTTGGCTCCATTCGTCATCCACCCAGGCAAACTACTAATGATACTGGTGCTATAATCTCTAACCCACTGTTTTCTACTTGGATGCTAATTGATCAGAATCTTGCCGCAGCATTGTTCTCTACTGTCTCCGCGCCATTGGTTTCAAATGTTTTTAATCTGGATTCTTGTGTTGACATTTGGGAAACAATTGGAAAGCGCCTTCAGTCAACAAATCGTTCCCATATCAAAAAAATTAAAAATGATCTTCATCACATTTCCATGGCAAACAAGTCTAAGCAACAAACAAGTCTATGCAACAATACTTGTCTGATATTAAGATAAAGGTTGACACCCTTACAATGGCTGGCTGTTCTCTCGATCCAGAGGATGTGATTCTATATACACTTAACGGACTCCCCGCCTCCTATCAAAGCCTTTAAGATGGCCATCCGCACCAATTTATAACCATTAAGTCTTGATGACTTATACTTACTCTTATGTAGTGAAGAAACAAATTTAGAAACTGAAGCCGCAAAGAATCTCCATTCAATGCAAATCTCGGAAGCTCTACTCGCTCTTGCCGTGACTTGTGGAAGAGGTGGTAACAGTCATCCTTTCCGTTCTCATCGTGGTTGTCAGTTCTCTTCCTCTCGTGGTAGTGGCCACTCTCCGTCTTTTCATGTTGAATGCCAAATTTGTGACAAACCAGGGCATGGGCATTCAGCAATCAAATGCTGGCATAGAACTAATCTGAACTACAACAACAACTCTTCTACTGCTTTGCTTGCTGAAATTACAGACGCGTCCTCTACCTCGCCTGAGTCATAAACGAAGAGGTTGTTATCTTCTCTGTGATTGTGCTGGTAAGCAAAAATGCCCCAAACTAAAGCCATATTTTTTAAACTTGTATGAGATCCAGTACTTCAAAATTTTCATCATCTACTGCTCTGTGGCAGTTTTTTTCATTTCTGAATCCCTGTTTTTTTGGAGTGAACAAATTTTTTCAGAAAATTTTCAAAACAGTCCTGAGTTCTTTGACAGAAGAACCACATAGTAAATTGATTCAGCATTTGAGCCAATGAGTGCCAGAGGAAGTTCAGCAAATGAGTAAATTACCGGGAATCATCACGACTGCTGTGCTCTAGAAGATGCTAGAGATGGAGCTTGTGGAGAACGATAGATCTGAGTTTTGAATTTTTTTTCGATGTCACGCATGTATGTAACCAAATAAATAAATAAATAAATAACTAAAAAGTCATACAAAAACTTTTAAGCAAAATTTTTTGCCTTTAAATGTTTAATGTTTAATTTTATACTTTTGTATAACGGTTTAATCTCTCAACATAATATATATTTTTTCTTGTATTGTATTTTAAAACAATTAATAGTGATAGTATTTTTAATATGAATTATAAGAATGAAAAAGTTCCTAATTTTATCAGCTACTGTTTAAGCTAATACATAGACATTGTTCAGGTTTGAATTGTTGTCATAATTTTAGCAGGTCTAATTACATTATTGTTGTTAATTTCCTTTTTGCTTGTATTTGTCAATTATTGAATGCATTAGTTGCTAAATAAATTGTTCATTCAAGTTAGGAAGAATGTAGCTAATGCTTTTATAAATACACTAGTTGTAATGCCAAAATAAATTATTACAAAAAACCGCTTTTATTTTACTCTGGTTCTACCTAACCAAACAAGGGAAACAATTCTCCTGCATTTATTTTGCATACAACTAAACAGTCTCAAAGTATTCGGAATGCACTACATTTACATTACATTATATTTACTTTTCAGGCAATCAAACAGCCTTTAAATAACAAAGAAAAACCTCCACCAAACGGTCACTTGCTACTCCTCCACCTGTTGTTCAAGACAGCCGGGAAAAGCTTCCCCGTCATTTACCTCGTCTTCCTCCACCTGTTTGCTCGAACTGCAGGTTGTTGTGATGATCGGCTCCCTACATAAACTCCACAAGCAAATCTGCCGATTCAAGCCTAATCTTGCTCACGCCCGGCCTCCATTGTGCATTTTGATCCACAACCCTAGCTCATGCTCCCGCAAATTCTAAACCATGCGTGCCTGCATTGGTTGTTGTTCCTCCCGCGATCTGCACGCCTGAGCCCTGCGCAACGCCTATTCCATGAGCTTTTGACCCAACCTCGGCCCCCTTATTCGCCTATTCCTAGGGCTAATCAAGCACCCACGCACGACACATCCTCCAGTCCAGTTCCTATCGTTATTGTAGCCGCAATTAAGACTCCAATAACTATTCTTGGATAATTCTTTATATTAAACAAGTTTCTTTCATCCAATCCATACAGAATCCCGCCTGCTTCTGTGCCTTGCAGGAATTCCATGAGCAATTCATCAATTCGTCGCATCATGCTTGTCTAGATCGCCCATAGGGCTTCAAGGATTCGATCATCATCAGTAGCTATTCTCTTATTGCTCTCTACCATTCTTCCCAAGCTCCAAGCTTTGGTACCAACTAATCTAGTCAGTTCAAGAAGGCCCAGATGCAAAATAGAAAGTAAAAAGAAAATGGTATCAAATGTATTATGTCTTCCTCCTCCTATATTCCTTACATTAAGATGGATATTACTAAAACTACAGTAACTAACAAAAGGATGACATCAATATTGCATAACAGAAAAACGAAAAAAATGCAGGTGGCTGTGGTGGCTAAGGAGTGGGCAATGGTAATATGTCCCTATGGTTACAATGCTCCGCATCATTAAAGATGCTTGCATACACCAAAAAGAAGCTAACACTAGGCTAACAGAGCTACATAAACTTACATAAACAAGAATAAATCAGTTGCTGCTTTTTAAGACTGTGTTAGACATCTGGCAATTATCAAGGCAACAAAAAGGATGCCTAAGTTGTCGTCCAAAGCAAAATACCTTGCCAAACTATTATTCTTCATTATAAAAAAATTGATAACAGAAGTTATTTTGTAAATCAACCGACATTCTGAAACTTGGACTTACTGCTCAGGTACTCTGTCACGTCTGAGACTACTTTATTCTCTTGAGTGAACTTTCCAATGTTGAATAAGCAACTTCATCAGTCAGACTCTTGCTTTCCCTTGCATAATCAAACACCTCATAGGCTTCTGCAATTTTATTTGTCCTGCACAATGTCCTGAGAAAAGTTGCATAAGTAGGACTCTCCAATTTCATACCCCCATTAGTCATCACTTTATACAACTCCATTCCCTTATCCAGGCTCCCAGCCTTGCACAGCCCCATAAGCAGGGCATTGTAGGTGAACTCATTGGGGCTGCAACCCTTCTCTTCCATTTCCCCAAGCAACCTTAGAGCCCCCAATGTGTCTCCTTTCCTACACATACCGCTAATAAGAGAAGTATAGGTAGCAATATCTGGAAAATACCCTGAGTTTGCCATCACATTCAAGAATTTCTTAGCCTGGTCGATCATGCCGGCCTTGGAGAGACCATAAATCAATGTATTGTAAGTGACTAGATCTGGTTCAATTCCTTCATCCCTCATCTTGTTGTAGACTTCCATCACCTCTCCGCACTGGTCCAACATGCAGTAAGCCTTCATGATGTTGTTGTAGAGGTAACAATCTGGCTTGATGCCAGAATGCTTAAGAACGCCGAGCAGGCGTGTAGCTTCGCGGAGGTTGCGGCAACGGCAGACTGAATCGATGAGGATGGTGTAGGTGATGCGATCAGGGTGAATCCCGGCCACATTGCGGAGCTCATCAATAAACAAGTAGACAGCGGAGAGCGAGCGGGTTTTGGCAAGGCGGCCTACAAGGAAGTTGTAAGTGAAGGGGTCGGGATGGAGAGAGAGGCCGCGTAGAAGGAGTTCAGCGGCGTCGTCCTCGCGGGAGGCGGAACAGAGGGCGCGAATTGCAAGGTCGGTGGATGATGAGTCTGGGGGGAAGCCGGAGGAGGACATCAGGTCGAGGAATGTGAGGATGGGAGAGATGTCTCCGATGGTAGGCTGGAGGCAGGAGTGGACGAGGAGGATGTGGTAGGTTGAACGGGTGGGTGAGAAGGAAGGGAAGCGGAGGGACAGGTGACGGAGAAGGGCGAGGGAGTCAGTGGGCGAGGCGCCAGCGTTGCAGAAGGAATGGAGAAGAGTGTGGGGATCAGCGGAAGAGGAGGAGTCAACGATGGAATCAACGATCGCGGTAGCTTCTGAAAGGGCAGGAGAGTGGAAGAACTGGGGAGGAGAGGGAACCGAGATAGCGCCGCCGGCAGCGGCTTTTCCTGATTCAATCTTCTTCGTCGCTTTCTTCTGCTTGGCGGGGCTTTTGTAGAGGGGAGTTCGGAGTTTTCGGGTTTCCGGCGCCGGCGAAGAGTTGGGGGTTTGGGTAGAAGGAGAAGGCCGGGGTTTGAAGAAGGAAAGGGGAAGAGGAGCCGATCGCATTGAAGGCGGGAGCTTGCCCATCTGAGTGAATACGGAGGCGAAGCTTTCTCTCGCGCTTGCTTTCTTTCCGATTAACGGCGGTTGGTGTCGATGGCGGGGTTTAGGGTTTAGCGCGAACGGCGTTGTATACTAATGAGAATGCATGATGACCCCTCCATCCATGAAACTTAATTTCTACCTTATTTTCCCTCCCAATAAATTCAACTTAAGAAGATGAGAACCTAACATAAGATTTTTTTTAAGAACCTTAGCTTAATTTATCAATAGCTCAACAAAGTTTGTGTTTTCATTTGTGATCTTGAATTTGAATCCCTCTTCTTTAATTTGGATTTAGTAGAAACAAAAAATGGTTAATTATGTGCATTATAATTTCTTAGGATTTAAATTCATTTTTTGTTAATAATCTTTTACAATGTAAAAAAAAAAAACTTTTTAATAACCCATAAAGATAGGTATTATCTAAATAAAATATCTCAATTTACAAGCAAAAAGAGAGGAAAAATATAACTAAATTTAGAATTTTGAGACTGCAACAATATTGATAGTAAAATTGCTACAAAAAAAATAACTATTCTGTTTAAAAAAATAATTTTCATCATAAATATTTTTGAAAAGCAATAAAAAAATAATAATATTGCAATATTATGATTATTATAAACTAACAATAAAATTCTCTCGAACAATCCCTTAGATCATATCGAAAAGAGAAGTTCTTGCACCAGCCCTAACTTAATAAAAATAAAAAAATAGATAAATTTGATGATCTTAAAATTTATCCTAATAAAAAATAAATTATGAAGCATTATTTGTATTTACATAATAATTTTATAAATAATATTCAAGTCTCATTTTAATAATTTAATAATGCATAGATATCTGACATCGAGATAACATGTTGCCTAACAAAAAACATAAACGACTGCAAAAAGAAAAAAAAAAGATATTTCAGTATAATTTTGTAGTTAACTAAGGCTTTGTCAGCGTTCTTACTGTTTTTTAAAATAATTTTTTAGTACAAAATTAAAAATTTATATTAAAAAGCTGATTTAAAAAACAGTAAAAAATCCGTCCCAAACAACGCCTAAGATAACATCCATAAGCACATTAGCCACTATTAACTGACAATCAAGCAGAGGATGTATGCAGGCTAGAAAAGCTGCAAAAATACATAATTTTAGTCATTTCTCTACAATAGGATACCAGCTGACCATAGCTTACTCCATCAAAACAAAATATTGATAAAATCCAAAGTTTTGCTGCCTATAATGAGAGGAAAAATAACTTAGAAGGGTATTATTCCCCAACCTAAAAAATGTACAGAAAAACGCCAACTAAAATAAGTACCAGCTTGAAGTTCTCTCTTCAGTGACTCTGCCTTGCTAATTTGATTTCAATTCAGTCTCTTTCAGGAGCTAAATCTTTTCTGGCACTCAGATTTCCAGTATATGACCAAACCCTACTATCTACATCATCTGAAGCAGGCTTTCCCCATCGTCTAGGGCTTCCAGTGAGAGGAGTGGAGGAACAAAATGGTGTGGAAAATGGAGAAGCATAAGGGGTGTTCTGGATTGAGAATGGGCTGGGTGAGATCCTTTTTTGAATGGGTATTCCTCCAAGTCGACCTCGGTTGAACAAATTAACTTCGTCGGAAGCAATGCATTTCTTGGTTGAATCGTCGACAAAAATCAGGTCATCAATCCTCGCCATTATGTTGAATGCCAAGCTCTCCATGACTCGCGAATAGCTCTCGAGGATGGACTGCCCAACATCCTGCATTGAGAGGAATGTATTGTGTAGATAGGAACAGAGATCAATTGAAGATAACATTTAAAATTATTGAAAATACATATTTAACACCTAAATTTCTATATTTACCAATATACCACAAAAAGCTAATTTTTTAATCCATTCTAACATTCTGTTTAAACCTTCTGTCAAAAATCACTATAAACGACTATCTTCCCCGTCAATGGCATCCTTTCACAGTGAATACAAGTATCTCATCGCTTCAATGGAGTTGTAGAATAGAAGGAAAATGAGATTTTATGTGATATATTAGTAAATATAAAAGTTTAGGTTTTCAATATGTATTTTCAATAGTTTTAGGTGTTATGTATGTAAAAATCCCATAAATATTTTAAACTAAAAAATAGACAAACAAATGATTTCTAGGAGGCTCAAAATCGGATTGATTCGAGCCAAGTTAGTTCAAAATCAAATCTAGATAGCACTGAATCAATTAAAAAATAGATCATTCTCAACCCTATATATAGTCAAGGATAGTTATGACTGACTCAGATTTTATATTTGAATTATAGAACTAGAGCATGGCAAAGCAACAATAAGGGAAAAAGAGGTAGAAGTATTACAACATAAAAGAAGAAAGCGGTAATAACCTTATTGTATTGGATCTTGTTCATGTCTAGAACAGTTTGAGGAAGGCCGGGATATCTTAGTCTTAAGCTCTTGAGAAGCCCTTCTGCCCTCTCTGCTAAAAGCTGGCTCCTTTCTGTAGCAGTGACGAGACCCTTCACCTTTCCTCCCCATGACTTTTTACCCTTTGAATGAAGAGGGTTTCTTTTTTTATTTTTCAGGCTCCAAACATGTGTGGCTGCCTCGATTCTGTTTGCTATGTCCAAAGTATGGTGCTCAGATGACAGATCTAAGCAATCAAGAAGACATTCTGGTGAAAACTTTTCAGCTGTTATGTAACGGTAGATAATTTCACCTAAACAAGACTTTCCACTCTGCGAATAGTAAAAAATTAATGAGATTCAATTAGAAGCACTTCCACTTGCATAAGAGTTTCATTGAATCATTGTATCTAATTATTTCAAATATAAATGCGCAAATATAGTATAAAGTTAGCATATAAGTATAATAGATGGAGTGGAGTGTAAAAAAGATTTGCAATGCCAGGAGCAGAGTGAAAAAGTTACCGTATCATTCTCATAATATAATTTATGTATCACCTTCATACAAATTTGAAGAATTTTAAAATAAAAGATAGAAGATGGAAACTATGCATTAGTCAAGTGATCAATGGATACAAAAGAAATAGTTTCTGAGAGAACACTTGCGTATTATGAAAAAAGAGTCCCAACTTTGGTTTTTAAGGGTTTTGGAAGTTACGAGGTCAATAATTAGAATTGAGAGTTCAAAAACTTAATCAACATTTAGCTTCATAATTGATAGAAAGATCAACTAATCCAACCGTATACTTTCAGGAAAATCAAAAGCAATAATTGATTTTGTTGTTATGTGCGGAATCTAATTGTGTTGATTAATCTGCTTGTTATGTTGTCTCGGACATCAAAGTATGTCGTGTTCGTTGAGGGATGCGGGGGTCTACCCCTGCTTGGGTCCGAGTGCTTTGCACCCTTTTTTTTCTTTTGTACAACTCCTCGGAGCTGTGTACCCGAGCACCCCAGCGTTGTGTTCTTGAGCTCCCCAGCGCTGAATGACAGGAAGCAGAGCGTCACAGCAGTATAGATACAGTGTTGCAGCGATGCAAGACAGGCATGTTGCGAGACGGACTGGATGGTTTGCTTTCTTGTTTTTCTGAATGGTTACATCCCTTGGGATTATTTTACTTAGCTTTCTGATGCGGACATCGGCACGAAAATCTGGCGCATCTATCACAGGAGGCGTCGTAAATCGACGGCTCTGATTTAAGTTGTCATTTATGAATTATTTTATGCATTTTAGTTTCTATTTTATGTTATTTCCTGTTTTACCCCTAGGTTAATTTATTTGAGTGTTGTAGCCCGAGGGGCAATTTTGTAATTTTTATTTTCTCATGTTTTGGCCTATATATATGGCCTTTAGCTATTGTAATAGGATGGTTGATTAATATGAAAAAAAAATTTGTATTCCACACTTTGTTCTTGGGAGAGAATGAGAGTGAGATTCCTATGAGAGGAATCGAAGTTGTCACCAGCCGCAGGATGGGTCCGGGCTCGTGATTTGAAGTCCCTTGGAGAAGGGCAATCGGATCACCCGTCAGTCTTCGGAAGAGTCCGAGGCTCGCGGTTTTTTTTTTATTTTCTCTTTATCGTTTGTTTAAATCTTTATTTTTGTTTTATCTCTTCCTTAATTGTTTTTTTTTTTCCATCGTCTTCCTCCTCCCCATCTTCATTTGGCCACCGGATTCACCCCTAGACCCGAACCCGTGCCGCCGGCTCCACCCCATTAGCCGCCGGCCGAACCTTCCTCTCCACCCCCTTTTGGATTTCCTAATTTGGTTGGGTTAATTTAGGGATTAATTTGAATTTGAACTTAATCAAATTCAAATTTCAAATTCTTTCCTAATTTGGTTCATCTATTTTTGGAAAGTGCTTAATTGAAATCAAATTTGAAATTAAATTCAAAATTTGATTTATTGCTTCACTTTCATAACTCCTAAATTCGAATCAATGAGCTTTAAATCACCTCCTTTAATGCTTCATTAAGGGATTTAATTGCATGCCATTTGAATTTCAAATTCAAATTTCAAATTTGCATGAGAAATTAAGTGCCCCCTCAATTTCCTCCCTTTAATTAAGGAATTAATCGTAGCTTTAAATCTAAAATTTAATTTCAGATTTTATGATTAATTCACTTAAGTAATTGGGGCCCACTTATTTGAAATCAAACCCCTCTCCCTTCCTCTCTCCTAGGCCGGCCACTCTTCCTCATTCCTTTGCTTAATTAAGAGTCAATTAATGCTCCTAATTAACTCCTTCATTAACTCAAAGCTCTTTGGAAAGAATTACAAATCTGAGATTTTGTGTTTGACCGGAATTTCCAACCAGTAAAATCCCATTTAATTGTTTTCCTAAACTCTAAGTCCTTTTGGAAATAATGTCAATGCCCGTAACTCCTCTTGGCTGAATTTCTCATTCATATCTCTTTCTTAGGCATTATTTCCTAATAAGTTCCACACCCTCATCAATCCCGTAACCCCCACCTACTTGTTTTTGGAATACTTTCCTAAAACCTGGTTAATTCCTCCAATTACAGGAATTAGGAATTTAATTCATTTCCACATTGGCATTCACTCACTTTTATTTCCCTTTCCCCCTTCTTTTTTGCTCCAGCCAAATTTTTCAAAGTCTGTTACGGGAGAAGGCAAGAGTTGGGGAAAGAAATTAATGTGTTAATTGTGTTGCTTGGTATTTACTCAGTTTTATTTTAGTTTATTGCCCAAATCAGTTCACTGATTTTGGGATTTGAAATCCATCAAATCCTTGTCATCTTGCTGTTCCCTTCCTCTCCAAATTGCTCCAGGTTTTGAACAAAAACCTGAAGAAAATTTTCAGATTTTGTGAGCTGGGATAAATCCAGATTTATTTCAGTTTTTGCAAGGAACAATTTCAGATTTCGGAGAGGAGATCCTCTCCGTAGCAAAGCCGGCGTTCTCGTTCTACATCACTTTCTCTTGTATTTTGTGTGTGTAGACATTGAGAACGATGCATGTGAGTAGAGAATAAATGAGAGAGTGAGAGAGAAGAGAGATCTATACTTATTTCTCCCAATTTTCATAATGGATTTCTTAGTGTGATATGGCACCGTGATTTTTTTCCCTATTTTGGGGTTTTCCACGTTAAATTTTGAAGTCATTTATTTTTCTACTGCATTTACTTTCTTGCTTGTTTCGTCATTGCGGTATACTCCACCTCATCTCCCCAACAGTTGTTTCATCATGATCCAATGAAAAATGATGTTAACAGTCTAGTTAAAAAATGCTCTTTTCTCTCTTCTTCTTTCCCTTAGGAAGTTTTCTTTTAAATTTATAATTTTCTCGGAGCTGTCATTTTTCTCTCCGCAAGCATTTGTTTGTTTCACCATCTTTCAAACGTTGTAGAGTTAGAAGGTAATCTCACCTTCTCCATTTTCTACTATGTTGAGGATGGAAGTAAAACACTGCAACGAAACAAACAAGAAAGTAAAAGTGGCGGAAAGTACTGGACACTAGTATTTAATGTGGAAAAACCTGAAATCGGGAAAAAATCACAGAGCCACACCACACCAAGCAACCCGCTATGAAAATTTGGAGAAATAAATACATATCGCTCTTTTCTCTCACTATCTCCTTGCTTCTCTTCTATCTTGCACCGTTCTCACAGTCAAAACAAAAGAAAAAGACAAGTATAGAATGAGTGTGTTGACTGCTATTTTTAAGAATAAAGGTGATGAAAAAGATTCTGCAAATTATAGGGAAATTAAGTTAATGTGTCATACTTTAAAGCTATTGGAGAGAATTATGGGGCATATATGTTGTGGCGTGATACTAATGTTTCTCAAAATCAATTTGGATTCATGCTGGGTAGGTCTACGATGGAAGCTATAGAGTTATTGAGAGGTTTGACGGAAAAGTATGGAGAGAATAAAGAGGATCTACATATGATGTTTATTGATTTAGAGAAAGCATATGATAAATTTCCTAGAGAAGTGCTATGGAGAGTTCTAGAAAAGAAATGGTTATTAATGGTTATATTCAAGTTATTAAGGATATGAATGCAGGAGATATTACTTGTGTTCAAACACAAGGTGGTTTGACAAAGTATTTTCCTATTTCAGTTGGATTACATCAAGGATCGGCCTTAAGCCCTTATCGTTTTGCTTTAGTCAGGGATGTCCTCACTAGCCATTTGTAAGAGGTTGTACCCTAGTGTATGCTTTTTGCTGATGATATTCTTCTTGTTGATAAAACTAGAGAGAGATGAATGTACACTTAAATTATGGAGGTCAACATTAGAGTCTAAAGGTTTTCATTTGAATAGATCTAAAACTGAATATATAGAGTACAATTTTAGTAGTAATAGATCTAGTAGGGGGATTGTGAATTTGGGCAATCAAGTCATTAATAAAAGTACACGTTTTAGATATCTTGGATTTATTCTTCAGAGTGATGATGAAATAGATTGGGATATTATTAATAGAATTCAAGTTGGATGGTTTATGTGGAGGAATGCATCAGGTTTCTTGTGTGATATAAAAGCCCCCATTAAACTTAAGGGAAAATTCTATAAGATGTTGGTGAGACACTAAGACCTACAATGCTTTATGGTGCATAATGTTGGTCATTAAAAGAGAAGCATAATATTAATTTAAGTGTTGCAGAGATGAGGATGCTCAAGTGGACGAGTGGCTATACTCTTAAAGATAGAATACGAAATGAGCATAACGTGAAAAAGTTGGAGAAGCTCCAGTGGAAGATAAGATTAGAGCGAGTTGCCTTAGATGCTTTGGTCACATAAAATGACGACCTTCCGATGACCCAATTATGATAGTAAATGTATTAGATTTGGCTTATGTTAAAAGAGGAAGAGGTAGACCTAAAAAGATTTTGTTAGAAAATATTCTAAATGACATATTTTTATTAGATTTAAATGAGAATTTGATTCTTAATAGGACATAGTGGAGAAAAAGGATTCATGTAGTTGAACCCTCATAGTGGGATAAAGGCTTCATGTTGTTGTTGTGATTGCAAAGCACCCGAACCAAAATAAGGGGAGGGCCTCCACACCCCCCAACGAGCACGAGAAATGACTTGAGGTATGAGGCAACAGTATAACCCGATTGATCAACACAATCAAATTCCACCTCAACTCATAAACTTGATTAGCATAAGCTATTAGTTATTGTTAATTTTAGAGTTTAGCTTGCTTGAATAAAGATGTAGGATAAATTATATGATTAGGTTATTAGTGCAATTTTATCCCACACTAATAATGGTCAACCCAACTAGATAATATGGGATAACCTAGGTTGATCATACTGCACTTATTTCAATTAAATGTAGGTTTTAATAGCTATATTTAAGCACCTTATAATTAATTGAGAGTTCGTGACATATAGAAACTTTGAGTTGATTTCTCATCTACTATGACTGGTTGGGTTTTAATTGCAGCTTAAGTTCCTAAATTTTTTTTGAAATGATTCATATGATAGCAAGATTCATTTTCATACACATAGCCTCAATTAAATATAATAGGCCTTATGCATGCAAATCATAACCGGGCTAACGGGCATACATGTAACAATTTCTACGAAAACTATTGATTTCCATGGGCTGTTATTTACTTTCCCAGTTTCACATTGTCTTAAAAAAATCGAATATAATGAATATAAAAATAATAATGGAATGATAACTGAATAAGAAGTCATTTTTAGAGATGCATGATATTACGATTATACCCAATATAGTTGCATAAAGATAGATTAGCATAAAAATGCATGATATTACGATTATACATGTTGCGTCTTGGAGTATTCACGGCGGTAGAAAAATATATAGTTTAACGTCTTAACATTGTACGAAGATCCAAAACACAATCAGATAAGAGAGAGGGTGTAGTGTTCATAAGAGACACCAGAGTTTTTACGTGGAAACGACTAAAAAAAGGGGGAAAAACCATAGGACCAGGCACAGTTTGAAAGAATCCACTAGTATTCTCAGTCTATTACAAATGAGGCCCTTCTTAGGGAGAAGGCCTTGGCTTGATGGTACAAATGTACATCATATAGAGCGCATTACATGGTGAGAGTTACAATAATCAACATAGACATGTTAGTTTGGTCAGCAGTATCATAGTTGATAAGATAGATATCGGAAAGACCGTAGTTGGTAGGAGACCGAAGTTAGAAAGACCGTTGTCTGGTGATGGAGGTCGTAAGGACTATAGTCGGTGGAAAACCGGGGTCAGAAAGACTGTTGTCTAGTGATGGAGGTCGGAAGGACCATAGTAGGTGACGGAGGTCGGAAAGGCCGTAGTCGGCAGGAGACCGGGGTCAGAAAGACCGTTGTATGGTGATGGAGATCGAAACAACCATAGTAGGCGACGGATGCCGGAAGGACCGTAGTCAGTAGGAGACAGAGGTCCGGAAGACCGTAGTTGGCAGGAGATCGGGGTATGAAAGATCGTTGTAGTAGGGCAGTACTTTGATAGAACTTTGGGCATCAGGCGTGGCCTAATAGAAGTTCAGGCCTCAGGTGGTGGTCCGGCAGAAGTTTGGGCGTAAGGTGGTGGTCTGGTAGAAATTCGGGCCTCAGGTGGTAGTCCGGCTGAAGTCCAGGGCCTTAAGTGGTGGTCTGGCGAAGCAACGACGTCAGGCGGTAGTCTGGTGGAGGTGAGGGCCTCATGTGGTGGTCTGGCGGAGCTCAGGGCCTTAAGTGGTGGTCCAGCGAAGCAACGAGGTCAGGCGGTGGTCTGGCGGAGAAGAGGGCTTCAAGCGGTGGTCCAGTAGAGCAACGACGTTAGGCGGTGGTCCAACGGAGCAATGACGTTAGGCGGTGGTCCGGCAGAGGTGAGGGCGTCAAGTGGTGGTCCAACGAGGGTGATGTTGACCTCGATTTTGCCCAGAACCTTGGTCAAAAGGTTGACTTGGTCGAATTGACCAAGTCAGACCTCGAGACCCCCTCCAGTGGGTTCAGTGAGTCGAGTCGACTCTGTCGAGCCCTGACTTGGACCCCGAGTCAACCCAGTTGACTGAGTCAACCCGGGTTGACCAGTTTGGACCCTTTAAGCCTAAAATCAATTTTAAATCTATCTCATAGATTCCATGGCTTGATCTCACCCCCCCTTTTGACTCCCTTGACTGATTTGACCAGGTCAAAGTTTGACTTGGTCAAATCAAGTCTTAAATAGGTCAAATTAGCCTATTTTAATGAAATTAATGGCCAATAATTGCAATTAAAGCCTCCCCTTCGTTTTGAATTCAAAACCACGGCCAATTCCCTCTAAATTCCCTCCTAATTCGACCTTGATGAGATCTGGACCGTTAGCCTAGAGCTTAGAGATTTAAATAGGAGAAAATTAGGGTTAGGAAGGATCTTTTTTTATTTGCTCTTGCTCTAGACCTCCTGAGGCCTTGAGGTTTTCGGTGAGAGCTCCCACATACTCCCCCTACTTTCTCGAACCAAATCCCGACGTCCAGACCCCGCCGGCGGCGATCCTCCGGCGAATCCGAGACGTTTCGCGTTCCAGAAAGAATCCCGGTCGATCGAGCGTGAGTTGGATCTCAACGTCAACTAGGAAATTGTTCCTGGAGAGTCCACGAGTCCAACGAGCCCAAGATCTCCCGAATCCACCGTGTGGATTGAGGTATATCTCAAACCCTAGTTAGATCACACAAAGTTATTTAACTTCATATAGAGTGCATATTTTTTTTGTAAAACTTATTCCCCATGAATGCTCTTCACTTTTAGAACATAGATCTAAAATTTCGTGCAATTTCGTCCACCCAATCGAGAGAACGAGACGATTTTCTTTTTAGGGTTTCGGTTCCCTGTGCATGCGCAGAGGAAGATGAAGTTTCTGTTCATCGTACTGTACGAATTGGTTCGTACCGTACGATATAGTCGTACTGTACGAATTTTTTTCGTACAGTACGATCTATTATAATAAGAAAGAATAAAAACACTTTTTTTGTGTGTTTTATCTTTCTGTTCATCGTACTGTACGAATTTATTTCGTACAGTACGATCTAGTGTGACAGAAAACTTTGAAATTACATAACTTTGTCGTTTTAAGCCCGCTGTCGACGCACAGCACCTTATTTTGGATGTACTTTGAATTCTGCATTGTTTAAAACTATTTTCAGATAAAAATTATATTCATATTTTCTGTTATTTCAAAAACAGTAAAACTGCTTTATTTTAAAATATTATTTTATTATTTTTAAACTTGTAAAATCCGTATCTTAGAGTAAAGCGCCGTAGCAGTATAGATGCAGCGGTGCAAAACAGACACGTTACGAGACGGACTGGATGATTTTCTTTCTCGTTTCTCTGAAGAGTTGCGTCCCTTGGGGTTATTTTACATGGCTTTCTCTAGTATTTTGTGTGTAGATATTGAGAACGATGCATGTGAGTAGAGAAGCAAGGAGAGAGTGAGAAAGAAGAGAGATCTATACTTATTTCTCCCAATTCTCATAGCGGATTTCTTAGTGTGGAGTGGCTTCGTGGTTCTTTTCCCTATTTTGGGATTTTCAACGTTAAATTCGGGTGTCCTTTATTTTTTCACTACTTTTACTTTCTTGCTTGTTTCGTCATTGTGGTGCTTACTCCACCTCATCTCGCCAACATTTGTTTCATCATTATCCAATGAAAAACGATGTTAACAGTCTAGTAAAAAAAATGCTCTTTTCTCTTTTCTTTTTTCCCTTATGAAGTGTTCTTCTAAAATTATTATTTTCTGAGAGCTGTCATTTTTCTCTCCACAAGCATTTGTGGTTTCACCATCTTTCAAACGTTGCATAGTTAGAAGGTAATCTCACCTCTCCAATCTCCATTTTTTCTACTCTATTGAGGATAGAAGTAAAACACCGCAACGAAACAAACAAGAAAGTAAAAGTAGCGGAAAGTCCAATACACTAATATTTAATGCAAAAAAACCTGAAATCGGAAAAAAAAACATAGAGCCACACCACACCAAGTAATCCACTTTGAAAATTTGGAGAAATAAGTATAGATTGCTCTTCTCTCTCACTATCTCCTTGCTTCTCTTCTATCATGCACTATTCTCACACTTAGAATGAAAATTTGGAGAAAGACAAGTATAGAATGAGTGTGTTGATGCTATTTTTAAGAATAAAGGTGATGAACACGATTGTGCAAATTATAGGGAAATTAAGTTAATGTGTCATACTTTAAAGCTATTAGAGAGAGTTATGGGGCATATAGGTTGCGGTGTGATACTAATGTTTCTCAAAATAAATTTGGATTCATGCTGGGTAGGTCTACAATGGAAGCTATACAATTATTGAGAGGTTTGACGGAAAAGTATGGAGAGAATAAGGAGGGATCTACATATGATATTTATTGATTTAGAGAAAGCATATGATAAAATTCCTTGAGAAGTTTTCTATGATAAATTTCCTTGAGAAGTGCTACGGAGAGTTCTAGAAAAGAAATGGTTAATAATGGTTATATTCAAGTTATTAAGGATATGAATGCAAGAGATGTTACTTGTGTTCAAACACAAGGTGGTTTGATGAAGCATTTTCCTATTTCAATTGGATTACTTCAAGGATCGGCCTTAAGCCCTTATCATTTTGCTTTAGTCAAGGATATTCTCACTAGACATTTGCAAGAGGTTGTACCTTAGTGTATGCTTTTTGCTGATGATATTCTTCTAGTTGATAAAACTAGAGAAAGCTGAAGGTACACTTGAATTATGGAGGCCAACCTTAGAGCCTAAAGGTTTTCATTTGAATATATCTAAAACTAAATATATAGTGTGCAATTTTAGTAGTGATAGATCTAGTTGGGGTATTGTGACTTTGGGCAATTAAGTTATTAATGAGAGTACACGTTTTAGGTATCTTGTGTTTATTGTTCAGAGTGATTGTGAAATAGATTGGGATATTTTTAATAGAATTCAAGTTGGATTGTTGAAGTGGAGGAATGCATCGAGTTTTTTGTGTAATATAAAAGCCCCCTTAAACTTAAGGGAAAATTCTATAAGATGGTGGTGAGACCTACAATGTTTTATGGTGCATAATGTTGGTCATTAAAAGAAAAGCATAATATTAATTTAAGTGTTGCAGAGATGAGGATGCTCAGGTGGATGAGTGACTATACTCTTAGAGACAATATGAAATGAGCATCTACGTGAAAAAGTTGGAGTAGCTCCAGTGGAAGATAAGATTAGAGCGAGTTGCATTAGATGCTTTGGTTACATAAAATGACGACCTTTCGATGACCCAATTAAAATAGTAGATGTATTAGATTTGGCTTATGTTAAAAGAGGAAGAGGTAGACCTAAAAAGACTTGGTTAGAAAATATTCTAAATGACATACTTTTATTAAATTTAAATAAGAAATTGATTCTTAACAAGACATAGTGGAGAAAAAGGATTCATGTAGTCGAACCCACGTAGTGCGATAAAGGCTTGATGTTGTTGTTGGGATTGCAAAGCACACGAACCCAAGCAGGGGGAGGACCTCCGCACCCCCAGCAAACACGAAAAATGAATTGAGGTCCGAGGCAATAGTATAACCCGATTGATTGACACAATCAGATTCCACCTCAACTCATAAACTTGATTAACATAAGCTATTAGTTATAGTTAATTTTAGAGTTTAGCTTGCTTGAATAAAGATGTAGGATAAATTATATGATTAGATTATTAGTGCAATTTTATCCCACTCTAATAATGGTCAACCCAACTAGATAATATGGGATAACCTAGGTTGAGCATACTGCACTTATTTCAATTAAATATGGCTTTAATAGCTATATTTATGCACCTTATAATTAATTGAGAGTTCGTGACATATACTTTGAGTTGATTTCTCATCTACTATGACTGGTTGGGTTTTAATTGCAGCATAAGTTCCTTAAAATTTTTGAAATGATTCATATGATAGCAAGAATCATTTTCATACACATAGCCTCAATTAAATCTAATAGGCCTTATGCATGCAAATCATAACCAGGCTAACGGACAAACATGTAACAACTTATACGAAAATTATTGATTTCCATGGGTGTTATTTACTTTTCCAGTTTCACAATGTCTTAATAAAATCAAATGTATTATACATACAAATATATAGTGGAATGATAACTGACTGAGAAGTCATTTTTAGAGATGCATGATATTACGATTATACCAAATATAGTTGCATTGAGATAGATTAGCATAGAAATGAACTACTTACAACTTATCAAACAAATCATCATGAACACCACCATATTGGAACCATCTGAGAACATGACACTTTATTTATGCAAATGCAATATTAGTCCAACTTGATAACTTTATGGCACCTATAACACTATTATAACAAAGTTGATTGTGCTTATTTATTATTTATGCAATGCAATATTTTTCATGTTGCATGCCCTTATGTCCACCCGCTCATATTTTAGAAAATAGGAGTTGCTTATTGGAATTTGATTTATCAAACTCATTCATTGTAACAATTTTCTTAACATGTTATATTAAATTTGGATAATTTTGATTTAGCTTATGTACTTGCTGCTTCCATTTTTTTAAAATAGTTGTTCTATTAAAAACATTGTTTCACAAATATTATAAACTTGATTAATGAGATAAAATATTATTTATTTTTTATTGCTTACTCTTACATGTTCTGCTTATAATTATTTTTAATAAAAAATTTCTCTTATGAGTACAAAATAGATTTAATCAATATTGATGATCCTTGAGATTTACTTCAAACGTTATGGTCAATCCCTTCAGCATGGCCCTTGTTTCCGGAGTATACCCGCCTTGTAATCCCGAGGTGTCACATTCCTTAAGTGAATTGAGCCAGTGACCTCCACCAAGCCACAAAACAAACAATACAATCATTGCTGCAACCTTACCCTCACAATTATAAACTAAGAGATAAATCAAATAGGTAAATAGTCATCAAATTTATAGTAAGTATTATGATAAATGTCAAGTTTACAGCATAAAAATAAAAGAGGAAGTGCATAAGAATCTTATGATCTGGCAATTGTTACCAAAGAGAATTCTCTTGGCCTCTATATAATAATTATCGATGATTGTGCATGAAGAGTTTTGGATGGTGTTGAAGGATGATAAAATCATATTTTCAAACACAAGCCGATCCTAGAAATAACATCAAATATCCATATCTAACATGTACAAGCAATAAAAAAAACATCAGCTAAAATTATTGCTTGTAGCTTTAACACATTACCATTAAGCTACAGAAAAAATTGACTTTTTGAAGCTTATTTTCTTCATTTTGATTATAGGCTCTAGAAGCATCAAGCATGCCATCTTCTAGTATATAGACATCTAGCGGCTTATGTTCCTTCAGTAAACGTAAGGAATTAGAAGCTACGTTAACTTTTTATATTTGAAATAGTTGAGATGATGATGAACATTCTTCTAGCATCTGAAAGCTTCTTATATAGAAAATGACAGACCAAAATCACAATTTAGGTAGGTGCTCAAATAAAACCACCTTAAGAGATAAACTGGAATAAAATGATAGGTAAATTGCTAAGAGCAAGCCCTGCTAAAATAATTTTATATGGACATTTTACGGCTTATCATCATTGATCTTTGAGCAAAATGACTCGATCTTTGCAGGTTGTAAGAGTTATCACTAATGGAGAACAAATGGAGAAGTAAATTAGGTTTTTTTGCACCATTCACAACTTGAAGGTGTTGATGGCATACTTCTGTTAGACCGGTCCACTGGACCGGTCCAGCCGGTCCGCACAGGACCGGCAAGTCGCAAAAAAAGCGACCGATCTCCACCTCCAGTGGAGATCGAGCGGCCCGACCAGCCGAAGAGATCATTTTAGGAAGCGTTTTTTAGCGTTTTGAGAGGGAAATTTGAATGTAGGGACTGTTTAGGGATTTCCTTTTGATTTGTATGCATTAAATAGTAGATTTTCCTAGGGTTTGAGCATCTTGAATTTGGCTGAAATTTGAGATCTCGTAGAACTAGGATTTCTTTGGGCTCTAGCGGCGTCTAGAGATTTGGGAGAGATCGATCCTCCTCTCGAATTGAGGATCAATTGTATCTTTGCTATTTCCTTGCAACTACTAGTAAAATACAAGTCTTTTCTCGGATTTTTCTGCAGTTTTTCCTGCTTTCCTACTGTTTTTGGCTGTTTTCCTGCTGTGGACAGCAATTTTACATTGGATCTACTTGGTTTTGGTGAGAAACACTTGGAAATCCAAGTGTTTCCTATCACATGTCTT
>NW_021320057.1:2448841-2456460 GCF_001605985.2 Dendrobium catenatum
TGTTAGACCGGTCCACTGGACCGGTCCAGCCGGTCCAGGTGGGACCGGTTCACGGGCGTAAATCGCGAACAGGCGAATCTGGAGGAGAATGAGCGGCCCGTCCGCCCCCGTAGAGATCATTTTAGGAAGCATTTTTTAGCGTTTTGAGAGGGAAATTTGAATGTAGGGACTGTTTAGGGATTTCCTTTTGATTTGTATGCATTAAATAGTAGATTTTCCTAGAGTTTGAGCATCTTGAATTTGGCTGAAATTTGAGATCTCGTAGAACTAGGATTTCTTTGGGCTCTAGCGGCGTCTAGAGATTTGGGAGAGATCGATCAATTGTATCTTTGCTATTTCCTTGCAACTACTAGTAAAATACAAGTCTTTTCTCGGATTTTTCTGCAGTTTTTTCTGCTTTCCTACTGTTTTTGGCTGTTTTTCTGCTGTGGACAGCAATTTTACATTGGATCTACTTGGTTTTGGTGAGAAACACTTGGAAATCCAAGTGTTTCCTATCAACTTCACCTTCAAGATAAAGGTTAGCACCACATCTCACAACCAAAAGCCATATTAGTGGACGATTAGTGAATCCAAATGTTTCCCTGCTGATAAGTTCCAACAACAACAACAACAAAATCAAGCCTTTGTCCCACTAAGTGGGGTCGGCTACATGAATCCTTTTTCGCCATTGTGTCCGGTTAAAAGTCAAATTCTCATTTAAATCTAATAAAGAAAGATCATTTCTAATATTTTCTAACCAAGTCTTTTTAGGTCTACCTCTACCTTTCTTAACAAAAGTCGAATCTAATACCTCAACTTTCTTAACCCGGGATAAGTTCCAATGGGAATTTTCATAAAAAGTGATTCATGTGCAAACTAGAACAGTTTGACTTTTTGACATCCTGGATAGAAATTAAAACCTAGCCAACCTCAAGTAGTGGAACAAAGTCTTGATATTGTTATTATTGGAGAGAAACTAAAACAAGAGAAAGAAATGAAAATTCAAAATTTGCATATTTAAGAAGTGGCATAATTAACTACATAAATTATAGATTCTCTAAGCATTATGCCAAAGAAAATTTAAATTATTTAACTAAAGAGTTCCCGTTAACATTGTTGTTAATCTTCGAAGTTATTCATACCAACTTTCTTTGCTATAGATTAAGTCAAATATTTTTTTCAAAAAAGTAAACTATTCTAGTTGGCAATAATTGAATAAGAGGTTATTTAACACTACAATCAACATTTCAAGGGAAAGAAGACTATAACGTGAAACCACTCTAACTTAGCCAAAAAGTTAGAAGAGTTTCCCACTTCAATACTCAAATAATTGATAGACATTTTAAGAGACTCCAATATCCTACTTCTTACGAGCTGCTGTCATGGTTCATACAAAGTAGCATAGAAGAATGATAAGGGAAAATGATACAGGGAGCCAATGGAACAATCTTAGGCGACGCAATTTAAATGATTAAGCACATCAGTACCCAAATATGTCAGTGTAGCAGGAAAAGCAATTCAGGCTAATGCTTTTTTTTTTACTTTTGATTTCTTAGAAAACATTAAAAATCATGCAAATCAACCACTTCAAATTAACTAGATGTAATTAAATGGCAAATGCATTAATCTAGACACCATTACATATTTACAGATATACAACTACAAATTCATATTAAGTTTAAACTACAGAAGGTGCCTTTTTTAGGGTTTTTTTTTTTTTTTGTGAGGTTACCGAAATGTACTGTAGTGCAGAGTATAAAGGTGCATGAGTCTAGAATACACTACTAACATGAACTGTAATGTTCCATATTTCAAAAGGTCCAGCTGAACTAATAGTTTGATATAACACAATCACCTCCAAGCAGTAAATTGCTGTTTTTCAGAAGCAAAACAGCAATAATGCGCAGAAAATTGAGAAAAACCATAGATAAATTGAGAGAAAACAGCGAATTTCACTAACAAAAGAGAAAATCAGCGCACAATACAAGTTTCTTCAATTCGGGAGAAACAAACAACTCTCCAAATCTCTAGCTAAGAGGCTAGAGCTTAAGTACCCCAAGGAGATCCCAAATTTAGATTCAAATTCCAGATGAAATCCTAACCCTCCTAAGAGAAACTAATTAAAGCCAAAAGGACCGTAACAAATTCCCTAAACAGCCGCTAATTCAAATATTTCTCTCCAAAGCAATATTTAATTAAGATGTGGCCATGTGGGCCCCATAGGCAGAGTTGTCAACAACTAACCCGACTTGAACCCGACCCGAAAAATTCGGGTTCGGGTCAACCCGTTAAAGAAACGGGTCGGGTTCGGGTCAACCCGTTAACCTGATTCCGACCCGAAACCAACCCGCGTGAACCGTCTGGGGTTTTAATAACTTAAATGACTCGAGTCTCGAGCGGTCGAGCACTCGAGCCGTCAAGCGGATCAGCTGAGCTGCTAAGGGCTGTCGTTTTAGGGATTTCTCATTTCTGAGTTAGGATTTCTCTATCTCCGTTCTCCGATTCTCTCAATCTCTCGCATCTTGCCTTCCTCCAGGCCGTTCACAGTTCGCACCTTTGGAATTTGAATATCCTCCAAGTAGGGGTGTCAATTCGGGTCAGCGGGTTGGGTTCGGGTCGAACCCGGAACTGACCCGACACTGTTCAGGTCAACCCGAACCCGACCCGTTTTTAAAAACATGTCAGGTTTCCAGACCCGAACCCGACCCGATTCGGGTCCGGGTCAACCCGACCCAACACGAATGACCCGAAGTTGACCTAAAATTGCTAATTTTCGGGTCAAAATCGGGTCAATATTCGATTTTCGGGTCAAAATCGGGTAAAAACGGGTCAATCTCGGGTTTTCGGATCAAATATGAGTTTTCGTGTCACTTTCGGGTCAATTTCGGGTTGCTGGGTCAACCCTAACCCGACCCGATTTTTAAAACGGGTTGATTTGTTCAACCCGAACCCGACCCGTTTCGGGTTCGGGTTGACCCGAACCCGGATTTTTCCAGGTCGAGTTTGGGTTGTGTTTCGGGTCGTGTCAAAAATTGACACCCCTACCTCCAAGTCATCCTTGCTTGGTCTGTAAGACTGTAATCACTAGTCAGTGAATTCATTACTCATGAATAACTTTGGTTACATGAATAACTTTGGTTTCGTTTTTTTAGAAGTATTTTGGCATTTTGCTGAGTTTTGATTTTTGATCGACTGATCTACTATTTTACTCTTCCTTTATTTCACACTTTATCAATCAGGATTGTTGGATTTGAAAGTGAAGTTAGGGTTAGCTGTTTTTGTAGATTAGGGTTTGCTGTTTTTGACTTTTGGTGTCCTCTGTCTAGCACCGTTGCAGACTTGTAGTCTTGATGTTTATCATATTCTTGAGTTTGACTTTTGAGTATTTTGACATCTCAAATGTCGGCATGCCGTCTGCAGGTCGGGACTCGGGAAATTTGGTTTTCATTTATCTTTTGCTATTACAGTGAATTAGTGATTACACAATACACAAATAGAAATTGTTGTTGTGAATTTGTGATTTATTAAGTTGTTATGTTGGATTGTTGCCTTGTTGGACACCTGGAGTCTCGGTCTTGAACTTGGACTAATGGTGCTAAAATAGTGGATATGGAATTGTTTAATTGTTCTGGAATATAAATCATGAATCTATCATCTATGAACTATGATCCTGTGATAGTAATGAGTAATCCAGTTAGGCTTTGAGCCTTTAAGCAATTAAGCCTATGATTCTCAATCTCAAATTTTGTTTCCCTGTTGTTTCTTGTCTTCTGAAATAGTGAATAGTTTAATACTATTGTGTATTTCTGAAATAGTGAATACTGAATAGTCAATGTTTTTTGATGCACCATATTGGCATATTTCATTTTTAGTTTTTTTCTTTATTATTTCGTAAGTATGTGTATTTTTTTTGTGTTTAGATTGAGGATTCTAATACAATTGTTGACAATAATCCTCTCGAGCATAATGAACATGAGCCTATTGATAATGATGTAGAATGTGATAGTGATGAGTATAACAATGTGGATGTGGGTGAGGTTGGTGATAATGCAGTTCGAAATGAAGAAAAATATAAAAAAAGAAAGAGGAGGTTGACCTCTACTGTTTGGGGACATTATGAAATGTTGTCAGTTGGTAATGATGGCAAACAACGTTGCAAATGTAAGAAATGTGGGGCAACTTACTTGTCTGATAGTAAAAATGGGACAGGTAATTTGAGACATCACATTCAAAACTGTAAGAAGCGGGACTCCTATGATATTGGTCAACTTATTCTTCAAAGTAACACAAGCACTTCTATTTCTACGGTTGAAAATAAGTTTGATTATCTATCATGAATTTCGTAGCTTTTTTACTGCATGCATAGTTAAGCATGACCTACCTTTTCAGTGTGTGGAATGGTCTGGTGCTAGAACATTACTTCGATACTTGCGTCCTGATTTATAAATTGTATCCAGAAATACAGTATGAAATGACTGTAAGAAAATGTTCATTAAGGAGAAAGCACAGATACAAGCCCTTCTATGTAGTTATAAGAGTAGAGTTTCTTTAACTTCTGATTTGTGGACTTCCATTAACACGGATGGTTTTACTTGCTTAAATGCACATTTCATTGACAATAATTGGCGGTTACAGAAGAAGATTATAAGTTTGAATATATGCAACCCCATGATTGCTTAGCATTATTTGAGAAACTTCAAAAGCTTTTGATTGATTGGAAACTTGATAATAAGCTTTTCAGTATTACTCTAAATAATGCTTCAGCGAATCCTGTCTCAGTTGATTTTTTAAGAAATCAATTGAATTTGCAAAATGCACTTATATGCAATGGTGAATTCTTGCATATGCGATGTTGCGCACATATAGTAAATCTTATTGTGCAGGAAGGTTTGAAGGATATAGATTCCTTCGTTATGAAGGTTCGTGAGAGCATTAAATATGTAAAAGGCTCTCAATCAAGAAAACAAAAGTTCATGGAATGTGTACAACAAAGTTTGCTTGAAACTAGTAGAGGTTTGAGGCAAGACATACCAACTAGATAGAATTCTATTTTCATTATGCTAGATAGTGCAATATACTTCAGGCGTGCTTTTCTGCATTTGGAGTTGAGTGATTCCAACTTCAAGTCTTGCCCTTCAAATAGTGAATGGGAGAAAATGGTTAGAATATGCAAGTTTTTAGCACCTTTTTATGAAATTACTTGTGCTTTCTCCAGTACAAAGTATCCAACTGCAAATTTATATTTTCCATGTGCATCAACTGCATATGCCATATTAAAACATGAATTGTCTTGTGGGGAGGAGTATATTATGAGAATGACCGTTGGAATGCTTGCTAAGTTTGAAAAGTATTGGTTGGACTTCAGTGTTATTCTAGCAGTTGCAGTGATTCTAGATCCAAGGTACAAGTTTAACTTTGTTGAGTGATGCTACAAGAGACTTTATCTGGTCATTATGATTCCGAAATTGCAAAAGTTAAGGATAAGTTGAGCACACTTTATACATCCTATTCAATCGTAGAAGACCAACCATCAACAATGACTGTATCTCAATCATCTCAATCTTCACGATATACTCCATCTACTAGTCAGTCAACTACAATAATTAAATCACAATTTTTGCAGGTACAATCATTAAATCACATTCCATTAACATATTATGTTATGTCAAGTTATCAAACATAATTATTTAAATAAATACAGGATTATGATTCTTTCGAGGTAGAGGTAACTATGCCAAGAAAATCAGAGCTTGAAATGTATTTGGATGAATCGAAGATGAATAGGAATAGTGAGTTAGACATTTTGCAATATTGGAAAGTAAATCAATTCAGATTTCCTCAGGTCTCTAGAATGGCTCGTGATGTGTTGTGCATTCTAGTCTCTACTGTTGCATCGGAAAGTGCTTTTAGCAATGGGGGTAGACTTCTAGATCAATATAGAAGTGCATTGGACATGATATTGTACAAGCATTGGTTTGCACAAAGGATTGGTTGTACAATGACCAAGGTAATTTATTTGTCACGAAGTACATGGATGGTTCAATTTTAGTTAAAATTTATATTTCAACTAAATTATTGTTTTGTTAATAGATATAAAAGACACGGAGCTGTTAGTTCAAATTTGTATTTAAAATAACTGAAATGGACAACTGCTGTGCAGCAGCTGTTTCTGGCTGTGCGGTTTTATTTCCTGTCTTCTTACAAGTATATTTCTGGACTTCTAAAGGATTGGTTTGATTGGTTGCTCTTGTTGTTGCTAGCTGGCTGGGTGCATGGTTTAAAATTGCGCAATATGAGGCTCGCCTTGAGGCCCGCATTTGCGCAATTCCAGTAAAAAGCGCCTCAATGCTTACGCCTCGAGTTTTTTTATGAGGCTTGCGCCTCAACTTGGTTGAGGCTCGCCTTGCTATTTATTTTTTGAAATTGGAATTATATGTTAATTAAAAGAATATTGGGATTTGGGAAAGATAGAATTTTGAGTTGAACTATATTTCACGTTGTCTTATTATTGGGATATTTTTTATTTCACTTAATATCTTATGTTTTTTTATGTTTTATATTATTCACTTATTAGTATATAAAAAATTTATTATTTTATGTTTACGCAATATTTTCATTTTTAGGCTTACGCCTCAAAACACTTTGAGGCGTACGCATCGCCTCACGAATGAAAAACGCCTCAATACCCGAATACTCAATTTTAAACATTGGCTGGGTGATATGCATTGTGCAGCATAGCAGCAGCTGCTTCTGGAACTCTGGTTGTGGCTCTTGTTACATCAAAATTTGTAATTATGTTGGGGCCTTTGATTAGTTTGATGACTGAATCCTGATGGTTATTTTGGATTGTTGGGGCCATTAATGTTTATTGTTTAGTGTTTAATGTTTTATTCAGGTATAATGTTTTCTTATGTTAGCCTGTTGGGGCCTTTGAATTTTTTATGCATGAATCCTGATTGTTATGTTGGATTGTTGCTTTGTTGTCCTGTTGGGCCCTTTGATGCCTGAATCCTGATGGTTAATTGGTTATGTTGGATTGTTGGCTTGTTCAGGCCTTCGATGCCTGAATCCTACTGGCTGATGGTTATATACTTATGCAGTTATGCTGGATTGTTGGCCTGATGCCTGTTGGGGCCGTTGTCGTCGGCAGTAGTGCAGCTTGCTGCTTGGCTGCTTGCATATTTATCTGCAAGCCTGCAGCAGTGCAGCTTGCATAAATGCATTTCCTGGTTGCTCACTTGGTCTTATCTTCTGAAATTCTGTTGATGTTAGTTTCTTATTATAATATGGCAATGATGAAGAACCTTGTGAATTTATAGAACAGTGGCAATACAAAAATAAAAATGTTTTGCAACCAGTTTACAAATTGAGGAAATGAGATTTTTTTTTTATTTGAGCATATACTACTTCACTGAATAGATACTAAAATTATAAAATATGTATGCTCAATTTGTAATCTTGGAGAGCAAAATTTTAAAATTGTTGCAAACTTGCAAATGATGCTTCAATTTTCACTACGTTCATTCTGAGCCGAAGGCCCTAAAGCCTAAGTCGGTGATTTTATAACGCATTCAGATTTCAGGAGATAAGAGAGCCTTGACTAGTTTACTCCTTGACCTTTTTTTTTTTTTTTTTTT